>NW_026057976.1:0-113237 GCF_023721935.1 Panthera uncia | reverse complement strand
TGTGTGTGTGTGTGTGTGTGTGTGTGCATGCACGCATGTGTGTGCACACTCGTGTGCATGCACATATATTTATCGAATAGGATCCAGATTGATTTGGTGTACCCCGGGTCTTGGAGCTTAGGGATTTCACCTCTATTTCTAGATGTTCATGTGGTTGTAAAAGCATTCATTCGCTTCTTTACCAAAAAACATGTATTGAACACTTTTTAGGTTTCAGCTGTATACTCTTCTAAGTTCTAGAATTTATCTAACGATTATACTGACTGTACTATTCAGCGGTATAGAACAAACCCAGAAGAGTGCAGTGGAAATTAGAGATAATCTGCTCAATTGCCTCAGTTTATTCATGGGGAAACTATGGTGCAGAGAAATTTACTTGAATTTCTCAAGAACACAATTCTCAGAGTAGCTATAAAAGGAAAACACTGTTTCTCAACTTTGTCTGCACATTAGAACTATCTGAGGAAATTTAAACATATTTATGCCCAGGTTGCACCCCAGACAAGTGAAATCAGAATCTCTTGAGGGTGAGACCCTGGCATTAGTATTTTAAAGCTTCCAGTTAATTCCAATGGGCAAAAGGAGGTTATACCTATTGCCCCATAACAACATGGCACTATATCTCTTTGTGCTCAGTTAGGTCGCCAGTTAATGGAAATTCAGATTCACATATACAGTTGCTTAAAGAAATCAGAAACAAGAAGGCATAATTGCCATAAGCGTTAACCTTACCTTTCCTTTTTACTGCTGACATCGGACGCTCACATCCTGGAGAACATTTTCTTGCAAAAACCTCCTCACTCTCTTCTAGAACATGCTGCCAGCCTAATTTTGTTTCACAGTCTCTTCTATAGTTTTCTTTGAAAGTCCATTGCCCACAAGACAAAGTCCTAGATACTTCACCCTAGCATTTAAGACTGTACACTCTGATCTTTATTTATCTTTCCAGCCTCATTCTCCAGTCTGCAGTCAAGTAGACCCACTCATTTGCCCCTCCTCACAACCGACTTGTGCAGAATCTCTTCTACATGCCCTCTTTCCTTCTTATCTGGGCAGAAGTCTTTCAGCCCTTCAAGGCTGCAGCTCAGATGCCATCACTTCCATGATGCCTTCAGCCATCTGCCCGCTCAACATTTCTACGGCATTTCAATACCATACATCTTACTTGATCATATTTTTATTTCTTTGACATATATATATATTGGACTGTATGGTATAGTTTTCACTTTTGTAACAGATTTTCTTCCTTTGTTAGGTTATCAATAACCTAGTGGAACACAGAGACAGAGTTTTATCATATATACTCATCTGCATAGTAAGCCCACGCATGATACACTTCGACTGAATGAAAACTCCTAAGAAAGAATGCCACTTGTGTAGCAGGGAAAGTTGCAGTAAGTTAGGAAAGGATAATCTTAAAGAAGTGTATTAGAGCTCTATTTTTGCTTCTTCTGCAGGCACTTCTTTAGCCACCAAACTGCTATGTATTTACTGATCCCTACATAAGAGACTTTCTTAGTACTTTTCTTTTCCAGGTGAGATGTATAAAAGTGCAGAAAATAAGATATGTTTGGAACAACTTAGAAGGACAGTTCCAGAAAATTGGGTAAGTCATTTCAGTAATTTCATCTGAAACAGAGAAACTTATCTCAAAAATATCATTTCTAAATAGGTCTTTCTAGGGGCGCCTGGGTGGCGCAGTCGGTTGGGCGTCCGACTTCAGCCAGGTCACGATCTTGTGGTCCGTGAGTTCGAGCCCCGCGTCAGGCTCTGGGCTGATGGCTCAGAGCCTGGAGCCTGTTTCCGATTCTGTGTCTCCCTCTCTCTCTGCCCCTCCCCCGTTCATGCTCTGTCTCTCTCTGTCCCAAAAATAAATAAAACGTTGAAAAAAAAAATTTAAATAGGTCTTTCTCATTATTATTATTTCAGTTCTTTGGAAGACTGGCTCAGTTCTGCCAAGATACATCTGAAATTTGGATCAGGTCTAACAAGAGAAGAACAAGAGATTAGGTACCATGCCTACTGTTTTCTACATCAGCTCAAGAGGATGGTTGCCATCAGCCAAATAGAGAGCCTAGCAAATCATTATCTTAGCTGGTCAATATCAGAAAACTTTGTAATGCTCTATTCAGTATTGTTAGATTCAATGCATGCACATACCTTCTCTTGCTTCGTCGGATCAGCGTTGTGGGGGAGGTAGAATGAATATCCTCATCATTCCAACATAATACATGAGAAATCTGAGGCTCACAGAGGTTCGATGGCCTGAACAAAGGTCACATGGATGGGAGGTGATTGAAGAGCTGAGTCTCACAGGTTTAGTCCTCTTTCTACTCTACACAGAGCTTCTCAAGGTTATAATAATGGGGTTGAACCAGTTTGGGTTGTAATCAGGAAATATATTTTATGCCAAGATCACATAGTTGAATAATAATTTCAGAGCAGCAGAAACTGTTGTGCAAGAACTGCAGCTCCATGATTCCAAAGCAGTTCCAGGGCAGAGGAACCAGGCTGAGGAAGAGCACAGTGTTGAATGTCAAGTCTATCAGTAATTCACTGTGTGGTTTTGAGCAAGGAACTTCTCATCTCCGGGCTTTGGTTCCCTAGTTGTTAAAAAGGGGAGGAGGACTTTGGAAAGACCTTGCTGGTCCTAAGTTTCTGTGATATTCATATTCCCCTGCACCCCCATTTTCCAGTACTTTGAAGGGACCCAGAGCCTTTCAGCATCCGCATCACCTAGAAGCTTGTTAGAAATGCAGAATCTTAGACCACACATCATCCCTCTGAATCAGAATCTTCACATTACCAAGATCAGGAAGTCATGTGTATGAACGCTAAATCTCAGGAGACACTGCTCTAATACATTTGGCCAAGCTACTTGATCTGAATATCTACATAGGAGGCACAGAGAGTGTGGTCAGTGTTCCCAACAGCAAAATAACTCATAAAGGGTCCTTGCTCTGCATAATCTAAGAAATATACCTCTAGGTTTTCAGTTAAAGGGTGTATAACTTTGTGTATAGAGCTGTCTTTGAGATCCCAACATCTTTTTGCTCACATTAAAATAAATTCTACAGCTTCCCAGAACTAAACAGGAGTAGGAAGGTAGGTCCAGTACTTCTTACTAGTAAAACTATTTTCTTGCAATGATCTCTCCATCCCACATCCACAGAGCCACAGTTGGGGACAGAGTTGAGAGAGTGCCAATCTGGAAACTTACTTGAATGAGGCAACCACTAATATTAAATACCCAAATTGCCATCAGGGAAATATTTAGACCTCAGGAAGAATCTAATTTAGTAGATGCAATAGGATCATGTTTATTGTTTTTGTCCTTGGGAACCACCCCCTCCCCACTCAGTTATTTTGAGAAGGATGGAGATATTATGGAACAAGGGAGGCTTACCTTGACTAGGAGAAAGTGAATAGGCCTTTTTTCGAATGAGTGAAAAATGAGCTTCATTTTTATTAGTTGTAACTGACTGACCTATGATCTCTCCCTATAGGAGGTTAATATGTGGGCCTAATACTATCGATGTTGAAATCACACCAATTTGGAAACTACTCATCAAAGAGGTACGCAGGACTTACTCTTGGCGCTAAATAGAGGCTAAAGGAGTTCTAGTCAAACAATCAAGAATGCTACTTGTTAATAAGTAACCGTAATTTGTGATATTTTAAAACAGTACAAAGGATAGATTCTTCATATCTCTTTTCTACTGTTTTCCTTGGAGACCATCTTTTGCACATGTTGCCTGGCACAGTATAATGACACTCATGTGTCTACTTATCCTTTAATAACTGGGTGCACCTCTTCTCTTTCTTTCTTTCCTTTTTAATCCAATGTTTCTTAGCCTTTCCCAACTTTGTGAAACTAAAATAATAATTAAAAATTTAAAAACTCAAGACATTTCTTATGGGCAACATAATTTCCTCAGCATTAGTCTTACTAGTTCTCTAGATCTCAATGTTTGTGTGGGAGGGAAAAAAAGGACTTGACCATCATTTGTTAAGTTGAATTTTTCCTCTTTGAGTCTACCATTGAGCTTATTTTTCATTTTGCAGTGATTATTATGAAACTATAACCATACAGCTGTACCCTGGGTCTTTTTCTGAACTTTACTTCTACTCCTACTTGTTTTTGAAAAAACTTACTAAACCCAAGGTATTTTCTCAATATTTCTAGTAAGAAAGGAAGCAAAAGAAACTGATAGGAAATGTTTCTGTGTGCTCCTTCCCCAACCAGAGGCAAAGATTGCTGTTCCCATCTTAGACAGATGGAAATCAACTGGAGAGCATTTGAATAAGGGTACAAAATGTCTTAAACCAAAGCAGGCTAACAACTGTGGAGTTAGCCTCTCCCTTCTTCCACAGTGTCCTAGATGTTCAAGGACAGTTTCCCAGTTTCAGCTTGGCTCTCTACTAATGAGCAAATGTAGTCTTCAACTTATCCATAAATCTAAGTACTTTGATGGCTTAGAAGATGGCAGATGCTGTGTCCGAGGGAAGAACAACAGACTCGAGAGCATTTTAACTCCGTAAACCTGAACTAAAACTTCACCCTTCTGAGGGCCAGTACATGTGAACTAAACCTCATAGTATCCACACCCTACACCCTTGTGATGGTCATCATGAGGACCCACGAGACACTACTTTGTGAATGATAAGGTGCAGCAGTGATTAAAAGTAAGTGCTCCAGGGTCAGCTCCCCGGGTTCAAGGCCTACTCTGTGATTTGTTGCAGCTGTGTGACCTTCAGCAAGTTTCTCAAGAATCTCATGTCTCAGATCTCGAGATCTGAGGCTCAGCTTCTCCATCTTTGCAATGGAGATAAGTAAAAGCTTCTGGGTAATAAGGTAATCATGGAAATTAAATGAGAAAATTCAGGTAAAGTTGCTAAGCACAGTGTCTGGCACGTGACAATTGCTGAATAAATACAGTAAGAATGAGAATATTGTATGGGGTGGTTGGTGTCACAGAGAGGCTTTTGAAAGCAAACAAGTCAATGAATAGCTCAGGGCGAAGACTAAATATCCCCATTGCCTTCCTGTTTTTGTGTCTGCCAACAGGTTTTAAATCCATTTTACATATTTCAACTCTTCAGTGTCTGTTTGTGGTTTAGTGAAGACTATAAGGAATATGCTTTTGCCATCATAATCATGTCCATCACGTCCATAGCGTTGACGGTATATGATCTCAGAGAGGTGAGTTTTTCCCCCACCAATCTTGTGGCCACAGAAAGGGAACAGTAGGACCTTTATTGAAATACTGTTAGAAAGAAGAATCGGGAAATAGCCATTGCCCACTCCACAATAAATGAGACCAAGTTTGTAAATATCTAGCACAAATATTGATACTCAACAACGTTAGTCCTTTTCCTTCTATTACATCCTGATTCCTAACCTTCCAAGTTATTTTTCCTCCTCTCTTTAGTTTATTCAGGCTGATCAGCCAGAGGAATTTACAAATATCTATGAATTGTGCATAAGTGAAAAAATATGTACAGAGAATACTGTCGAATCTTGAAGATGATGGGAGAGGGTGCAAGGTGGAAGGGTCTGTTTCATAATGACTCTTTGCCTTTTCTAGTTGGTCAGTACTTATTTGTCAAAGCCTGAGTCCAACACTAGGCTTTCTTTATACCCACGCCAGGGGATCTAGGTGCCGTTGGGAAAAAGTCCTGTAGAACAGATTGGTTGATGACACTCTAAATCCATGAATTCCATCCTTATCTGGGCAAGCTTTCTGTAGGTCCCTGGTCAATGCACTGTCCCATTCTCAAAATTAAGAATTCACACCAAATATTTCTCCATGAGAGAGATCTCCTGTTCATCTCATAGTCCACTTCCTTGTTCCACAAGGAAGATAGAAGCCAGAAGACAGGAATTTGCTCAACTCCCCACTCTCCAACTGTCAAAGGACTCTGTTTCTGCCTCCCGCCCGCCCTGCTCTCCCGTTATGGAGGAGAAAGGGCCCCTGCCTGTGCTTGCCAAAGCACCCTCTCTGACCTGCTCAGGGTGCTTCTGTGGTCCTTCAATGACCTCCTCACTCCCTCCCCCAAGGGCCTTTCTGTTAGCATTTAAATGTGCTCAAGTAAGGAAGCAACCATTTCTTTTTACCCCGCTTCCACCTGTAGCTACCACTCTACCTCTCTTCTCCCTTTTACAGCAAAACTTCTTTATGTGTGCTTTTGTCACTTATTGATCTCCTGGTCTCTTCTCACTCTACTGACCTGATTTCCTCTCTGGTGACTCCATTAGAGAACTCTTGTTAAGATCACCACTATAATCTTAAGGCCATAGGTGGTTATAACATTTTTTTTTAATTCCTTTTTAAGGGGCGCCTGGGGTGACTCAGTCAGTTGGGCATCTGACTCTTGATTTTGGCTCAGTTCATGATCTCACGGTTCGTGGGATTGAGCCCGGTGTTGGGCTCTGAGCTGGTCCTGGGGCCTGCTTGGGATTCTCTCTCTCCCTCTCTCTCGGCCCTTCCCCTGCTCACATGCGCGCTCTCTCACTGTCTCTCAAAATAAATACATAAACTTTTTAAAATAAAAATTAAAAACTTCCTTTTTTTAAACTAGTTATTTTTTTCTTAATAGAAAGAGTAATATATGCACATGATTTTTTAAAAGTTCAAATAGAACACAACGGTATAAATAAAAAGTAAATATCCCTCCCAGTTTGGATCTCCCAGTATCCAGGTTCCCTTTCCAAAGGCATTCACTGAGACCAAAAGTTCTATGACCTTGAGCAGTATTAAACACACAGGCACTAATTTGTTTCACACAAATGGAAACACTATGTGCACTGTTGTGCGCTCGCTCCCATTTTCCACCTAATATATGTTAAATATCTTTCATGTCTGCCCAAATATGTTTTCTCTAGATGCACCATAATTTTTTAAACCAGTCTGATGTTGATGGATAGTTAGATTATTTCTAGTCTTTTGCTGTTAAAACAATCACAATTCTTGCACATGTATCTTTTTACACATCCACATATATGTGTGTTTATAAATATATATAAATTATGTGTATTTATATTACACATGCATATGGATATAACAAGTATACACATGTGTGCTTATATATATTGACATAGAGACATAAAATTTTTATACCTGAAATTACTTAATTATAAACTAGGTATATTGTTTTCATAGGCATCCTCAAAAGGCATCTTAAACAAGTAATACTAATTTACACTCCTCCCAACAGTAGAGGAGTGTTGGTTTCCCTTATCTTTGCCAATATAAGTGACAATAGAATTGCATAACTTCAACAGCATGTTTTCTATTACAAGTTGAGCACTTGCTCATGTCCTAAGCTATTTGCATTTCTTTCACTGTGAACTGTATTCGTGTCCTTCATTAATTTTTATTGGACTTTTGGTCTTTTGTTTGTTGATTTCATGGTCTCCCTCCTACCGCGGACACTTTTTTTTTTTTTTTCACGCTGCAGCTTTTATTAAACTTCTCAGTTGCAATTGATAGTTAACTGCTCCGTTGCTTCTTTTTGAAGCGCTCTTTCCCTGAGACTTCAGAGACAACACACTCTCCATCCTCTCTAGTTGCTCTTTTTCAATCTTTTTTATAGTTCATCCTCCTCTAGTGGCCTTTTGTGGGGGAGGCAGTGTCTCAAAAGCAAAACAATATGCAAACTATACAATGTATACTCTACCGCATATACAATGTATGTTCTATCTTTCTCTTCCCCTCCACTTGTGCAACCACATTTCTTGTGTTTTCTTCAGAAGAAATTTTTAGGCAAGTCAAGCAAATGCAAATATATGAACCTTGTTTTTCCTTCTTTCTTATGTAAAAGGTAGCATCATTATGTAATCTCCAACCTTGCTTTATTATTATTCATAATAGTATGTCTTCATGGCCTTTTCATGTATGTATATTGAGAGATTCTTCACTGTTCTGATAGCTGTATATACCAATGAGTTCTAAAATGACTTTCAAATTTGTATATATTTCCAGCCCAAACATTTCTTTTGAGTTTGAGACTCATAGATGCAACAACCGATTTGATTCAAAGTCACTTATTTAGGGAAGTTTTCTATTATTGCTTCTATGGGCTGTATATGCTCCAAAAGCATACCTTTTTTTTTTAATTATTGATTGTAATGATACATTTACGTTTGTGACTATTTGATAAATATATTTCTCCCAGTGGTTTGTAAATTCCTTGCTAGTAAGAACTATATCTTTCTTTTTCTTTTTCTTTTTCTTTTTTTGAACATTCTATCCCCACCTCTTAGCATAGTCCCTGACACATAGAGTTTGTGTAATAAATGCTGAGTGGATGAAAAAATGAATAAAAGGATACATTAATAGCAAAACAGTCTTTCACTATGTGTTACTCTATTAATTGTTCTTAGGACATATTAATCAGATTTATAAATGATTTATGCTAGAAGGTTTAGGCGGTATCATAAATGGCAAAATCAGAAGAAAAAAAATGAATACACTAGATGATTAGGAGTTTTAACCCCTAGAAACAGATAGTTCTTTTACACAACAGTTTCTTTCTTTTTTAAAAATGTTTATTCATTTTTGAGAGAGAGAGAGACAGAGACAGAGACAGAGCGTGAGTGGGGGAGGGGCAGAGAGAAAGGGAGACAGAATCCGAAGCAGGCTCCAGGCTTTGAGCTGTCAGCACAGAGCCCGACGCGGGTGTTGAACCCACGATCTTTGAGATCATGACCTGAGCTGAAGTCGGCCACTTAACCTACTGAGCCACCCAGGAACCCCTCTTTTACACAACACTTTCTTTAAAAATGTGAAATCAAATGTAATTTTATTGTGTTTTTCTTTTTTATCCTCTTATTGATTCACTGTCAACGTCCTGTGTATTTCATATATTAAAACAATGTATACTATGAGGAATAGTAGGCACCACTAAAACTCCTTATAAAGTTACAGATTAAGAACTCTGATGTGGAATAACTCAAAACTGAGATATTGCTTAGCTCTCAAAGCTATTTAGGTATGAACTTTTATCTTGAATGACTCAAGTTCTTGATGTTCTCTGCTGAAAGAACTAAATACAAATTTATGGTCATCAAAAACTACTTTGAGTGAACCGAGCATGCTGGGAAATTTCTTTCTATCCAAGAACACATACTTCTTACTGCTGGTGAACAGCACAGCAAGTTGAATGACTTTTCAGGTAACTAATAGGCTGCTTGGTCTTTCATTTTTAGCCAGTGCATTCAGTTGGGAACAAGTCAGTGCTCTATCTTTAAAGAGACTAGCACTTTACTGAATTAATACCTGGGACTTCTCCTCAAGTAGAAAAGCCTTTTTTCCCATTTTCCTTTCTTCTTTTTCAGCAATCTGTAAAGCTCCACCACCTAGTTGAGTCACATAATAGCATTACAGTCTCTGTATGTGGGAGAAGAGGTAAGTCTCATTATTTTAGATCTGTGTGTTGTTCATAAGGAATCAAAACGGGATTTAAACTTGTATTCCTGGTTGTTGCTACTACTTTCCTCTTTGTGTGTGTGTGTGTGTGTGTGTGTGTGTGTGTGTGTGTGTGTGTTTCTGGTGCACTTACTTAAAGGAATGAAGGACTTGAGATGTTTTCACCTTAAAAAGAACTTTACTGAGGTAAAATTGACATACAATAAGCTGAACATATTTAAAGGATACAATTTGATAGATTTTGACTTATGTACATCCTTGTAACTATCTATGAAACTATTACCACAATAAAGATAATGACTATCCATTGCCCCCAAAAGTTCCTTCTGTCTGTAACCTCTTCTTACCCAACCCCATCCTCAAGCAACTGCCTTGCGTGTTTAGAATTTTATATAAATGGCATTGTACAGTGGGCATTTTTTGTCTTTTATAAGATATTTTGGGTTAATTTTACTGGACTCAAAGTTCATAATTATTTTAAAATGCATCTATTTTATTAAGTATATCAATAGTTTATTCCTTTCTATTTCTGAGTAGAGTCCCAGTGTATGGATAGACTAGTTTGTACACCCATTCACCTACTGATGGAAATTTGGGTTGTTTCTAGTATTGGGCTATTATAAATAATGCCTCTATGAAAATTTGTGTACAAGTTTTTGCATGGACATCCACTTTCATTTCTTATGGGAAAATACATAACTGTGGGGCGCCTGGCTGGGTCAGTCCGTTAAGTGACCGACTTTGGCTCTGGTCATGATCTCGTGGTTTGTGAGTTCGAGCCCCGCGTCAGGCTCTGTGCTGACCGCTCGGAGCCTGGAGCCTGCTTCGGATTCTGTGTCTCCCTCTCTGTCTGCCCCTCTCCTGCTTGCTCTCTGTCTCTCTCTCAAAAATAAACATTTAAAAAAAGAAAAAGAAGAAGAAAAAGAAAATACAAATTGCGAAATGGCTAGGTCATATGGCAGGTAAGTGTTTAACTTTTTAAGAAACTGTGAAATTGTTTTAGAAAGTGTTTGTACTATTTTACATTCTTAACAGCAGTGTATGAGAACTGCAGTTGCCCCATACTCTTATCTGCACTTGGTATGCTCAGTCTTTTTAATTTCAGCCATTTTTAACAGGTGTGTAATAATATCTCATTGTAATTTTAATTTGCATTTCCTCAATGACTCATGGCACTGACCACTTTTTCAAGTGCTTATTTTCTACGTATGTATTTTCTTTGGTGAAGTTAAAATTTTTGTGCTGCTAGATTCACTTTTATTAATTGACTTTTGAGATTTCTTTCTGTATTCTGAATACAAATCTTTTGTCACAAAGATGCCTTGCAAATATCTTTTTCTCACTCTGGGACTTAGCTTTCCATTCTCTTTACAGTGTCTCCCAAAGGGTGGATATTTCTACTTTTGTTAAGGTCCAGTTTATCGAATTTTCCTCTTGTGGATCATGCTTTTTGTGTCAGATCTAAGAAATCTTTGTCTAATCCAAGGTTATCAAGCTTTTCTGTGCTGTCCTAATGTAAATAAGTGCTTAATACATAAATTCTTAATGAATATTTACTCAATAAATTGATGTGAGGTATTTTTTATTTGAAAATGTATTTTTATAACCATACAATGGGAAATATTGGTTATTTTCTTTTTTTCAATTTTAAAAGTTTTATTTAGATGTATTTTATATAACCTATAATATTTAATTTTTAGAAAGAGTGCTATTTTTTTAAGTATAATTTATTGTCCAATTTGCTTCCATACAACACCCAGTGCTCATCCCAACATGAGACATCCTTTGCAAAATGAAGGGTTACAAGCTGGTACCTTCCTTGGAAATCCCCCACATTTGGGAAATTTGTTAAAGGTTAGGGTAGATTGAACAGATTTAACAATATTTAACAACTTTGTTGCATATGAAGTTGGGGAGTACAAGTAGGACACTTTCCTAAAGGACTGAATAGTCTGAATAACTCATTTCATCAAGAAATAATCCATAGTTTTCAAAATGGGATAGTAATTATGAATATAACCTGGTGGCAAAATTCTAGTCTTTCTTTATCCAACCCTTAGGTTGGAACACACCTGGTTCTCAGGAGGAGAGAGGGCTATAATTAACAACTACAATGCATACTTTTCTATCACACAGACAAGCAACAAAAAGCCATAAAATTTGTAGCCCAAACAGAAACGATTTGGGTCCCAGGATCATAATGTTACATAGAATGCAGGGTGATGCCCCCTGTCACCCTTCCTCTCAGACCTCCAAGTGATGGGGTTCTTTCCAAAAGGGGAATGTCCTTCATGAGAGAGAAAAAAAGCCACATTCAGATTAAATTAAGTGCCGTGTTTTTGTTTGAACAATTGGTAGCAAAAACCAGGCTGTTTGCTTAGCTTTATTTACTTATGGTGGCTAAGAGTTTGGGGTTGCTGCTGGCAAATTGGGTGCTTAGCAGGGTTTATAACCAACTTAGCTTTGGTGAGTGGAAGAACACGTCTTTGAACTCATAAATAATCAGCAACACTGCCACTATATTCCTTTCATGAGACAATCGGTGAAGTCCTTGGTGGCTAGCTGATAACCATGAATGTATTGTTTTTGTTTCTGTTTTTCTCCAGGTGTAAAAGGCCTCCTCCAGACTAGACATCATTAATGAGGCTTCTAATGGACAAATATACCTTTCAATCTTTCAGGACAATCCTTTGCTTCCTACTGTAAATTAGTATCGATCTGGTCTTCTAGTTATTTCTCCTTTCAGGCACAATAGGAAAATTAATGTAATAAGTAAAGTTCTGCCTGCTGTGAAGCTTTTCTTCTTCACGGTCATTCTGGGACCCTTTTAAGCCAGGATCTAAAACCATGAAATATTTGGGATTCTTTCTTGTCTGTTAATGATCACAAAAAAAACTTCGCCTGAGGTCTTTGATGTACAATGAGGAACAGACAACAGAATGACAAAATTGGGAAGACATGTTGGGAGATGAGAAAAATGTTCTTAAAATTCACTTGGATTTTAAAAATCTGATTGAGTCTTATTTTGTTTATAACTCTTCTACTTGATAATTGAATCTTGTTGGAAACTCATAATTTATAACGGCCAGTCATATCAGATAACGTTAAATTCATGATAGACAGGTAAAGGTTCTGGTTTTTAGTCTCCCTCAGAGATTAATAGAAACAAACAAAAACTACATTGGATTCTAGAATGTTCATAGTTTTAGGTTTCTTATTTAGATCTATATTGTATTTTGAATTTTTTTAAAGATTGAAGTTCTTTTTTTTTTTTTTTTTTTGCAAATAGACATTCAAATGTTCCAATATCATTTGTTGAAAAGACTATCCTTTCTTCACTCAGTTGCCTTTGCATCTTGGTAAAAAATCGGTTGTTCTTATACAGGCGGATCTGTTTCTAGACTCCCTATTCTATTCTACTGATCTGTCTGTCTTTATACCAAAGCCACAAGGTGGCTTTATAATTAGTCTTAAAATAGCATAATGTAGTCATCCAACTTTGTTCTCTTTTTCAGAGTTGCTTTGGTGATATTGGGCCCTTTGCATTTTCATAGGACTGTTAGAATCATCCTGTCAATTTCTAACAACAACAAAAAAAACCATGATGAGATTTTGATTAGGATTGTGTGAAATCTGTAGATCAATTTGTGGAAAGTTGACATATTAATAAATTTGAGTCTTCTGACCTATGGACATAGTATGTCTCTCCATTTATTTGATTTTGGTTAATTTGGTCTTCTTTCTCTCAGCAATATTTCACAGTTTTTGGCGTGTGGGCCTTACACATTCTCTCTAAGATTCATTCCTAAATATTTCATGATTTTGATGGTCTTGTGAATGGTATTTTTAAATGTAAATGTTCAATTGTTCATTTGCCAGTAGTTTCCTCAAATGCATGTGATGATTCATCTCTAAGCACTCTTGGGTCTGTATTCTGAACTCATAGAGACCTCTGGATTTTGTCTGGGTTCCCCTTCCCTGCACAGTGGCCTGGGAAGTCTCTAAAGGCAGTAAGCTAAGCAATTGCAAGGCACCTTCACTTGTTTTCTGTCTTTTGTTGCTTATGTTCAGTGCCCCAAAACCATTGTTTCACATATTTTGTATGGGTTTGGTTGTTTCTGGTGGGAAGATAAATCTGTTCTTTTTTACTACTTCTTGGCTGGAAGTGAATCTTGACCTTTTAAAAATAACCTGGTCATTTTCTTGCTTAATTTTTTATGATGAAACATTTCGCATACAGACAATAATGGAGAGAATACAATAATGACACCCATGTAGCTTTCACTCAGAATCAATGATTATCAGCTCATTGAATCTTTTTTTTTCCAACTGTCTTACTACCTCCTTCACTCTAGATTTATTTTGTTGCTATTCCAGATATCACGTGATTTCATTTGAAAAAAATTCAGTATATATGCAAAATATAACAATTCCTTTTAAATTTCTTTACCTAAAAAAAATAAAGTAGCTCCATAATTTAAAAAATCAATTATATAGAAGTATTCAAACTTTCTTAGTTGAGTCACCAGTGTGTGTTTATACATGTATATACATCTTCAAATCAGGCTCTAAATAAAGTCCACATACTGCAAATGATTGGTAAGTCTCCTCTAGTTTATTTTTTATAATAATTTTTTAAATGCTTATTTTTAGAGAGATAGAGCATTGGAGAGAGAGAGAGAGAGAGAGAGAGAATTCCCAGCAGGCTCCACACTGTCAGCATGGAGCCGACTTTCACAAACTGTGAGATCATGACCTGAGCCCAAATCCAGAGTCAGATGCTTAACCAACTACACCACCCAGGGGCCCCAAGTCTCAAGTTTATTTTAACTCTACACATTCCCTCCTCCATATCTTACATTTTCCTTGCACATTTTTTTGTTGTTGTTGAAGAAAGGAAGTGCTTCATCCTGTGGGTTCTACAGTTTGGGTTATGTTGATTGCATATTCATAAAATTATTTAACTTGATTTTCTATTGCTTGCAATTCCTGTAAATTGGTAGTTAGATCCAAGGCTTGAGTTTTTGGCAAGAATACTTTATAGTTGATATAGTGAACTTTTTTTTAAGTTTATTTATTTTGAGAGCGAAGGAGAGAGAGAACTCATGAGCAGGGGAGAGGCAGAGAGAGAGAGAGAGAGAGAGAGAGAGAATCTCAAGAAGGCTCCACATTGTCAGAGCAGATGTGGGGCTCAATCTCAGGATGGTGAGATCATCCTGAGCTGAAATCAAGAGTCAGAACTTTCACCAACTCAGCCACCCAGGCACTCTGATATTGTGAACTTCTAAAATGGGAGGTGCATACTATCTGATTATCTTCTTTTTGTGACATTAGCAAACAAATGTTTATGACCTAGATTTACTATTTCATTAGGAGTTTCAAATTTCTACTTGTATCATACCATCTTCACATACTAAGCGTAATAGTTCAGTAAAGAAAAACCCTCCTCAACTATTTCATTACCCTGAGATTCAGTTTGTTTAAGAAATAAAAGATTAATATTTGATTATTATTTTTTTTATGTACCAGCTTTCAAAATAATGGGTTGATCCTCTAGCATTATCCAAAGAATTTTTTTTTTAGAGTCAATATGGATGTATAATGTTAAACGTTGTTGGTATATTTCTCTCCATGGCAATTTTTATTCTTACTGTGCTCAAATTGTCTCATCTTTGGCCGTTGAGTGCCTCCTCAGGTTGGCTTCTGAATTCTTTTGCCATGACTTCAGCAGTCTTTGAAAATTTTATTGCTTTCTGATATGGTATGATATTCCACGTTCATCTGGAACAGTTCTGCTCTAAACCTGGACACATCCATTTTCCCAAAGAGCTCTTAGTAATTAATGGTAGTTAGAGACCTCAAACAGTGCACTGGAAGTGCTCGTTTCTACGTGTTAGTCACTGTTGCTAGGCCTTTTTAGGAGACAGATGTAGGAAATAATTTATTTCTTTTTTTAAATGTTTATCTATGTTTGAGAAAGAGAGAGAAACAGAGTGTGAGCAGGGGAGGGGCAGAGAGAGAAGGAGACATGGAATCCGACACAGGCTCCAGGCTCTGAGCTGTCAGCACAGAGCCCAACGCAGGACTCGAACTCACGAACCGCGAGATCATGGCCTGAACCGAAGTCAGCACTTAACTGACTGAGCCACCCAGGCACCCAGGAAATAATTTCTTAAAGATACAATACATTATGAGTTCATACTGGCCTTTCTAATTCAAGTTTAGAGCTATGGGCTTTTTACTTAACTTTGTTGATTGTTGATTGTTGATTGTTGATTGTCTCTCCTTTCTCTATCTCAAGTGTCCTGATTCTCAATGATAGCAACAAATTACTCATTTGCTCTGTTCCTTATACACACTAATCTTAGAATAGCAAACCAAGACACCCTGCGGGAATGTAATTCCTAAAAACAATTTCATGTTTTGTTGGAATTCTTCTTTTCTCCCACTTATGATATGTCATTTCAAATGTACAAATTATACATTTTTTTAAAAAAAATTATGTTTCAGAGTTACTCAAAATGATTCTTCTCTGTTTATGTCAACAATTTGATAGGGTCATCCTATTCATTTTGCCTTAGGTTTTTAGTGTTAGCTTTTCAAATTTGTTTTTTGTATTCCCTTATGTAGATATTACACAAATATATATTGTATAAAATATAAATGTATAAATTTAATAAAATTATATATAATGTATAAATTATAAATTAGATAAAATGTGTATTATGATTACATAAACTATCTGCATGGTTCAAAAGATCTTAAAGGTCTTAAATCCATAAGACAAGACATTTGGGAGAATCAGGCTCCTATCCCTCTTTATCTACCTTGTATAATCTCTATAGGAATCATTTTTGTTTGCTTTTGATTTATTCTTAGATTTAACGGATACAAAAGTTATATATAATATCCATATCTGTATCGCATGTATCCAGAAGATTATATATATTTATACTGCTGTTTAGATGACAGGGATATACCATACACATTTAACTTACATTTCCTGGTGTGTATGTTTTACATGCTTTATTTTAATTGAAGTATAGTTGACATAGAATGCTATATTAGTTTCAGGTGTATTTATATACTTAACTGTGTTTCATAGAGAGTCTTTCATAATGGGATAAAGAAATAGTTTTCGTGTGTGATTTCAGCTGTATAGTACTCTTGTGTATGGCGGAGCCATTGTTTATTCAACCAATTCTCTATTGAAGTATGTTTTTTATTGTTGTTTTTTAGTTTTTACTATTACAGATAGTGCTGAAGTAAAAAGGCTTGTTGTGCATATGTCTTTTCATATTGCCACCAGTTTATCTTTGGCATTGATTTCAAGAAGTAAAATTGCTGAGTTAAAGGATGGATGTGTGTATGTACTTTTGCTAGGTACATATTGCTAAATTTCTTTCCATGGAGATGGTACCAACTTGCATTTGCACCAGAAATTGTGAGAGTGCCTGTGTCTTCATGGCCTTGTCAACGGACTATGCCGGCAAACTTTTAGATTTTTCTAATTAGATAGATGGGCAATGTTATATGTATATGTTTATTTATTTTTTCTTTTTTAAGGGAATAACTTGACTCTTAGAGAATAGTTGCCAGAATAGTTCAAATAACTTTTTCCCTGAGCAATTTGAGAGTAAGTTGCCAAACTAAGGCTCCATGACTCTTACCTATTTTAGTGTGTGTTTCTTAAAGACAAGGACGTTCTTCTACATAAATGACAGTGTAGCCGTTAATATCAGGAAGTTAATATTGATATATTAATAGAAACTGATACTCAGACCCTATTTGAATTTTCCCAGTGGTTAATAATGTTCTTAATAGAAAAGGATTTGGGATCACACAATGGTGTTGTTCAACATATCTCTTTATTTTTCAATCTTCCCTTGATTTTCATGACTTTGATTCCTTTCACTCTGATTATTTTGTAGAAAGTCTCACAATCTGGATTTGTCTGATGTTTCCTAATAGTTAAATTCAGGTTATGCATTTTTGGCTGGATATCACAGAAGTGATGCTATGTCCTTGTTGCTTCCTCTCAAGTGCTACATAATTTAAATTTGTCCTATTACTGGTGATGTTAATTTGGATTACTTTGCTAAATAGTACCTGCCAGGTTTCTCCACTGTAAATTTACTCTTTTCCCCTTTGTAATTAATAAATATTTTGTTGAGAGATCCTTTGAGATGATATAAATAAACTCTCCTCATTAAATTTACCCACTAGTTGTAGTATCCATTGCTATTTCTTGGCTAAATTATTACTTTGATGGTTGCCAAATGGTGATTTTCTAATTTTATCTTTTCTCCTACATTAATTGTAAAGTTACTGTAGGAAAAAACTATCTTTCTCCTCATTTATTCATCCATGTGCTTATATCATATGGACTCATGAATTCCTATTTTATTTGATGGGTCATAGTTCATTTATCTTTATTTACTGTGATGCTCAAATTGTTACACATTTAGGCAGTGAAAGCCTGTTAAATTGGTTTTGATGTTTTTTCTTTCTCCGTATTTCCTTGAGCAACAAAATGTTCTAGCTTATATGATACTTTTCTTGACCCAGCCTTATAATCAGCCATTTCCTTAAGGAATAAGGATTCTTTTTGGGGAGAGGAATAGAATTTAGAAACCAAAATTTGGGCACTAGATATGCACATTATTATTGGGGTTTCACTGCTCCCAGGCCCTCTCAGAGAACAGAATTAGTGAATATATGTATATCAAAAGATAAGCAAACGTATTTTATATATGCGTGTTCTTACATACACATACATTTACATCTATATTATTTCCCTATTTATCTATTGAAAACTGTCAGTTTACATTGTTGTCTCTAATTCTTTTTTTTTTTTTCAACGTTTTTTATTTATTTTTGGGACAGAGAGAGACAGAGCATGAACGGGGGAGGGGCAGAGAGAGAGGGAGACACAGAATCAGAAACAGGCTCCAGGCTCCGAGCCATCAGCCCAGAGCCTGACGCGGGGCTCGAACTCACGGACCGCGAGATCGTGACCTGGCTGAAGTCGGACGCTTAACAGACTGTGCCACCCAGGCGCCCCTGTTGTCTCTAATTCTAATCTAATACCAAAGAGTTTATTCTAGGTTTATTTCCATCTATATTTGTAAGTTCCTTTCTTTATGAGAAACCTGACTCCTATTAGCCTCATTATATCTACTTATTCTATCAATCCCTGCTGAGCGGAACCCAACATCCATCATTACTGATGCCCTCCCCTACTTCCATGTAGACCCCTTTTTCACCCTTCTTGGATTCCAACATCCCACACCAGGCCACTGTCACCAATGTGGCCCTTCTCTCCCTCCTTGGGCTCTGACACCCTGCACCGGGTCATGTAAACACCTGTCCATTCTGCTTAGGCTCCAAAACTTGTAGCAGGCTGCCCCCACACCCCACACCACCCAACCTTCTGCAAGGATGCCTATCTTATTTAACCCCTCTAGCTTTAGGATGGAGCAAGGAAGGAAAAAAGTAAAAGAAAGCAGACGGGAGGAAAGGAAGAAAGGTAGGTAGGAGGGAAGGAACTTTCATTTTTTAAATTATGAGTAAGAATGAGATCTCTTCAAATGTTTAGCATGCCATTTGCATTGTGCGTATGCCTCTATGCGTATGTGTGTGTGTGTGTGCATGTATGAACTGTTAACATCTCTAGCAATTTTGCTATAGTCATTTGCTGTACATCTCTTTTTTCAGGAATTCTTTATATATTAGGAATATTAATCTTTTGTAATGTAATGTACTGTAAATTTCAAATATGTTTTCTAAACTTGTCTTTAGGTTTTTTCTCTGTTTTCATTTTATGCAATTTATTACTTTTTTTCTCTTATTGTTCTCAGATTTTGAATCAACATTGAGGAATAGTTTCCTTTTTTAAAAATATAATGTATTCTCAAGTTAGCTAACATACAGTGTATATAGTGTGCTCTTGGCTTCAGAAGTAGATTCCCACGATTCATTGCTTACATACAACACCCAGCCCATTCCAACAAATGCCCTTCTCAATGCTTATCACCCATTTTCCCCTCTCCCCTACCCCCTCATCAACCCTCAGTTTGTTCTCTGTATTTAAGAGTCTCTTATGGTTTGCCTCTCTCGCTGTTTGAAACTATTTTTCCCCTTCCCTTCCCCCACGGTCTTCTGTTAAGTTTCTCATATTCCACCTATGAGTGAAAACATGATATCTGTCTTTCTCTGCCTGACTTATTTCACTGAGCATGATACCCTCCAGTTCCATCCACGTTGCTTTTTCATTGATTTCCAATTAAGCTAGATGTTGGACTAGTTGTTGTGAGAAAAAAATCTGACTTGACTCTGCCATCTCACACTTTCAGCTGGAATCCAAGAGCTGGAATCACGCTTCCTGGTACCCGGAGATCTACTAATTTTGACGGGGAACAAAGTGCAAATGCCATGCGATGCCATCCTGATTGATGGCAGCTGTGTGGTAGATGAAGGCATGCTGACAGGTACGGTTCTGTCTCACGACTTACAGCCTTGGCAAGCTCTCCCAGGTTCCTTCTCTATCAGAACAACAGTGGCAAAGCTGGGGCTTGCTGTGGGATATTACACTCCCACAATTCTTACTTGACTGTCCTGCTCTGGATGGGAGAGTTCAAATTAAAGCTGCTTTCTGTGTCCTATGTTTGATACAGTTGTAATTTTCTGAGTGCTTAGCATTTTCTTCTTGAACAAAGGTTATTGCAACCCTGTCGCTTTACCTTAAAAGACTGTAGAGATCATTAGACATTTCAAATCATCTGTGACTTTTATGTTCCGTATTTTCACATAAATTATATCTTTTGATAAACTTGGAAGATATGAAAGCTATTGATGACATCCTGAAACCCAGAAGGTCAAGTCCAAGCTCTTCCCTGCCTTGGCTTGAATATGTGAAAAGGTTCACGACAAAGGATTTGTCACACATCTGCTGCCTGAAAACACACTGGGACTTTAGGACTAATTGAATTTCATTTTTAAGTAGTATGCTGCTAGAGCAGGGAGGGACCTTAGAGGTCACTGCATCTCATGGATATGGAAGCTGAGGTCCAGAGAGAAGAGACCTTGAGATCACAGTGCTTCAAGTTCTCACGAGTGCACATTTGAGGAGATGTTGTGCCAACATTTCTGTAAGATAAAGAATCATAAAGTTTTTTTCACAGATGGACTAGGGGGCTGAGAAGACACATTGACATACTGTGGTTCCCACTGAAGCCAAAATTGAATCCATTTCTCTAGGACAGACCAGGAAGGCATGAAATGGAGACAAGAACGTGTATCTTTCTTCTATGTAACTTTACCAAAAAATGTTTTTTTATTTTTTTATTAAAAAAGGTTTTTTTAATGTTTATTTATTTTTGGAGACAGAGAGAAACAGAGCATGAACAGGGGAGGAGCAGAGAGAGAGGGAGACACAGAGTCGGAAACAGTCTCCAGTCTCTGAGCTGTCAGCACAGAGCCCAACATGGGGCCCGAACTCACGAACTGTGAGATCATGACCGAGCCAAAGTCAGACACTCAACCGACTGAGCCACCCAGGCGTATGGTCTCCCCCCACCCCAATTTTTTTAATGCGTGGCAGGCCATGTTTCTTCATATAAGGAATCCGTAGATTTGTAAAATTCCTTTAGTGCTGGGACCTCTGCAATGCTAAGTACCTTTCTTCTGGCAAAAAGTGGCCCTACTACAGTGGGACATATCTCTGACTTTGTACTGCCCACTTTTCAAAGGCCAGTGGAAGGCTTTACAAGGTTTATTCCACAGATCAGACCCTAATTACTTCCTCAACGTCATTCACCACCCTGTATTAGCACTTCAGCCCACTGCCATCTGCTCCTTCCATGTCACTGGCAGCAGTCACCCATGTCCCAATTGCCAAACCCAATGGATTCTTTAGATTTCTCTTCTTGTTGACCTCTCTGCTGCCTTTGATGATTCTGACCATCTTTCCTTTTGGAAAACTCTCTTCTCCCTAACTGTCCAAGATAGCGCCCTGCCCATGCTGCTCCTGATTGTTGGTAGTGCTCAGAGCTATGTCCTAGTCCTATCCTCTTCTATCCTCACTCTTGGTCCCTCAGTAATCTTCTCTCTCCTGTGACTTTAATCATAGCCTGTAAGGTGGTGAACTTTGACTAAATGTCTCTGGTCTAGGCTTCTCCCTTGAACTCCAGACTCAAATAAATAAATGCAAGACGTCTCAACATAGCCATCCCACAAGACATCTCCAACTCATGGTGAACATAAAGCAACTCTTCCTTCCTCCTATAATCCCTCTGTTGATGACTAATGCCACCCTCTGCTCATTTCCCCAAGTTGGAAACCAAGAAGCCATTTTGAATTTCTCTGTTCCTATGACCTCCCAATATAAAACTCTCCCCAAGTTTTGTAACTTCTTACCTTCTTATTTCTCAGCTCCTGGACTTCCTTTTACTCTCACTGCCTGCTGCCATAAGTCAGACTTTGTTCTCTCCATCTGGATGTCCAGCTTCCAACCTCACCAGACTTCAATCCATTCCCTGTACTGCAGATAGAGTACTCTCTCTCTTGTACATGAATATGATATTACTCTCCTGAAAAAAACACTTAAATATCTCCCCACTCCCTTCTGCCACTAATGCCTACAAAAACCATGTAAACACTTAAATATGTGCACCTAGGGCTTCCCTGCTTTGGTTTCCTGCACAGGTCTCATGGCCCCTCACTCCCCATGCCCCACATTCTGGACCTCACAACTTGCTCTTCCCTACACAGCTATTTCTAGCCTTCTTTAATGTCCTTGTTGGATGTTACAATACTTATAGTATTTATAATACATTATTCTTATTTATTGGGACTAAAAATCTCCTAAAAAACAATCTCCTTGTATCCCTAATACCTAGGGTTGTCCCTGCCACCCCCTGCAGGCTTATAACAAACGTCCACCGCATGCCTAGTGAGTGCATACGTGATTTAAATGAGATGTTTGTTTTCTATAGGAGAAAGTATTCCAGTCACTAAAACTCCATTGCCCAAGATGGAGAGCTCCATGCCCTGGAAAACGCAGAGTGAAGCCGACTATAAAAGGCATGTCCTTTTCTGTGGGACAGAGGTTATCCAAGCTAAGGGAGCGTGCTCCGGGACCGTGAGGGCGGTGGTGCTGCAGACTGGTGAGTGAGCATCCCTTCTTTGGTATGTTACTTTAATGAAATATTTTTGCTCAGTGTGTCTAGTGCCTGAAATCTATTAGGTAAGCAATAGTCTTTCGATAACGAACCAAACCTATTAAAGTTCCATATTTCAAGTGTGAATTGCACTATGGCACATGCCTTTTAGTCAACAAAATACCTATGACAATAATTACTATTAACATGTTTTGTAGTTTAGAAACTATCTCTATATATCAAACCTGCACAGCAAAGATGCTTGTTCCCACTTCGTACATAAATAGGCTGAGGTCAGCACAATCTGAACAAACTTAAAAAAAAAAAAAAAATCACATAGCTAGTCACTGAAAGACCTGGGTCTAGAACTTAGATCTTTTAGCCCCAAATCCCAAGTTTTTCTAGCCAGGGTTAGAAATTGAAAACTTAGGCGCCTGGGTGGCTCAGTCGGTTAAGCGTCCAACTTCAGCTCAGGTCATGATCTCACGGTTCGTGGGTTCAAGCCCTGCATTGAGCTCTGTGCTGACAGCTCGGAGCCTGGAGCCTGTTTCGGATTCTGTGTCTCCCTCTCTCTCTGCCCCTTCCCCACTCGTGCTCTGTCTCCCTCTGTCTCAAAAATAAATAAACATTAAAAAAATTTTTAAAAAGAAATTGAAAACTTGACACTGAAAAGTATTAGAAATTAAGTCCATCAGTATTTACTGGGTCCTATGGTTTAATTTCAAGTAACGTGTGTGTGTGTGTGTGTGTATGTGTGTGTGTGAGTCGTTTCCTTAAAATGAAGTTATATTGGGCAAGGCTGTGTTCTGATCCCAGTGTGGTGGTTTCCTATCTCTGGGTCACATTGATTTTGAAAGTAGAGAGAAGAAAGATCAGAAGGGAATAGGCTCTGAAAAAGTAAGATATTTCCATTCTAGCACTCAGGTGTCTTCCCAATTATCCTTTAATTGTGTTTGGGTTTAAGCACTGTTGAAATATCTCTAGAGAAAAACAAAGGCCATGTTGAGGCTTAGAAGCGTGCTAGTAGTAAGATTTGTCATCCTAAGAATGTGGATTGTGTGTTTGTTACTTCAGGATTCAACACTGCAAAAGGCGACCTCGTGAGATCCATTCTGTACCCGAAGCCAATGAATTTTAAGCTTTACAGGGATGCCATCAGGTTCCTCCTGTGCCTTGTAGGGACAGCAACCATTGGGATGATCTATACTTTGTGCGTCTATGTGCTCAACGGGGTAAGTTGCTTTTGTTCTTTTACTACATGCACACGTAACACTCATGGAGGTATAATTTATACTCTGCATGTTAACCTTAATCTCAGCTACGGTTTATAAACCTGGGAAACAAAGCCAAACACTGATACCTGCACATGAACTCACAGTTCGCCAATATGAGAGATTGATCCCCAAGTAATATTATAACAATCAGAACTAGAGGGGCAAAACGCTGTTTCCTGAGCTACCAACAGTGCCTCTCATCTTGTACACTTCTTACACCATTTTTTCATTTTCGATCTGAGAATATGTTTATCCCAGTAACATAGTATTTTGGCATTACTAAATAAGGAGCTGAAAATAAAACCTGGATACCCCATGTTGGTGAGGCCATGGCAAATTTGTACATTGTTCTCTGCTGGTAGCAGCAATGACTCATTACAAACTGTTTCATTGCACTTTGGAAAATCTATGAGAGCCATAAACCGTGCATACTTTGTGACCCACTCATATCATTTCTGGGAATCTGACCTAAGGAAGTAAACAAAAAGGAGGAAAAAAGTCATATGCACCACGCTGTTCAGGACTGATTTACCTGTAATAGCTGAAGAGTGACTTTATGTCCCAGGAGCCTCCAGAGGAGGTGGTGAAGAAAGCCCTTGATGTCATCACAATTGCGGTCCCTCCTGCTCTACCTGCTGCTCTGACCACAGGCATTATCTATGCCCAGAAGAGGCTGAAGAAGAGAGGCATCTTTTGCATCAGCCCCCAGAGGATCAATGTATGTGGACAATTAAACCTTGTCTGCTTTGACAAGGTATGTGTGTTTCACCCTCATTATCATTGCCATTTTTATCATCGTTGTCATCGGGTAGAGGCGCTTCACACTTTTCTGGGGCAGGAAACACAGGATGTGTTATCTGCCTTCCTTTTATCTCTGGTTGGATGCGTAATCTAGGAAAGGCACGTCTCTTGAGCTTCCAGATTCTAGGGTTTAGAAGAGGGAGAGTAGGTACTGAATAAGCAGGTCTTTGAAAGTCCTTCCAGCTCTAGTATTCTAAAACACAGTTAATTAAGGTAGCATTCTGTCCCTCCCCAGACAAAACCACATACAAGGAACAAAACTTAAACCCTTCACTATGGTCCCTGCTTGATCACTACCATGGTCAAGGATATTGCCTAGCATATAGTCAGTGCCCAATAAATATTTATTGGTTTACTAATGAATAAATAAATAATTAATAATGATAATGATGAATAATAATGAATAATGCATAATTATGAATAAATAATAATTAATCATAATAAATAATGAATGAATTAAAAAGGGAAGGATTTATTTAACTGTATTTTACTTGGGCAGTTGCACTTGGCTATAGGAAAGCTCCAATCAAATCCTTACTGTATTTTCCCATCTGTAGTATATTGCTTAAAATTATTCTTGACTATATGCCAGTTATTCCCAACCAGCCTCTTATTCTACCTCCTCCTGCATATATTCTTTTGGTCTGGTGTCTGCCTATACTGAGTGAGGGTAGGGGCTGTGAGAGCGTAAGGCAGGGATGATAGGCTGTCTTGTGTCCAGGTCTTCATTTATAAAGGGGATTGATGACTGCAGAGAGAGGTCAATGCCTTTGAAAGAAGTTTAACATTATAGTTCTCCTGGTAAGGAGAGGCACAGTCCTGTGGGCCATGGGAGGAATGGCAAGTTTGGATAAGGGATCTGAGGAAATGCCTAGACCAAGGCCTTTACTGGGGTCTCTACGGGGAAGGCAGGTCAGGGCAGGGTAAACAGCTTATGACTGGCTAGTTTGAACGATTTGGGTGAGCTTTGGGCTGCAGGGTGGTCTCTGGCCCTTGGCCCCAGGATGATGAAGGCAGAAGACTATTGCCTCCTGAGGAGTAGGGGCCAGGTAGATGATTAGTTTGCATGTCAAAGGCACGCGGAGTCCCTTACTATCTCTAAGAATTGGCTAGCCCAGGAGATGGAGTCTTTCCTTAGAAAGGTTTTTTAAGATGTCAAATCATCATAATATATAGAAAATTAATACAACACAAGGGTATAATAGGCAGGTGAATATGGGCAAATGAGTGGATTTAGGAAAGCAATAGAGCCGGTGGTTTTGACCAGAGCAAGACGTCAGTAATGGGAGAGGTTTGTACACCTTTGCTATCTGGGTAAGACATTTGTACATACCTTTCAGGCAGTGCGGTACCTTTGAGAGTGGTTTTTGGTTCTGTTTTTGCTTTTTTAATTGTCGTTCTCCTTTTTCTTACTTTTGTTGTGGCAAAATGAACATTCCATAAAATTTACCGTTTTAACCATCTTTAAGTGGCTTTAAGTGCACTTACATTGTTGCGCAATCATCACCGCCATCCATCTTGAGAATTGTTCTATCTTCCCAAATGGAAACCCTGTGTCCATTAAACAGGACATTGAGGTTCTTGATGACAGAAAAGTAATAGGATCAGAGCTATATTACATGGTTACTGGACTATCAGAGAGACCTACCACGATCAGAAGGCTAACATGGCTCTTGCCAGCATTTCTGAATTATTTTGTGATCCAATTAGCATAACAAAGAAGAATGTTCTATTTGTGGGGTCATCTCATCCCTGCACTTGGCAAAAGAAGCAGGGGTGGGACAAATCATTATGACATGAATTTGCATAAAATAAGTAATAATTAGGGGTAATTATCATAATTTGCTCTTACTCTGTGTCAGACATTAAATCAAGCACTTTATTTGTATCATCTAATTTGACGTTCACAATAACCTCATCCGATTATAAGCACATTGTACAGGTAAGGGCTCCAAGTTTCAGAGGGATGAAATAACTCTCCCAGGTCATACAGCTAGTGTTTTAAACGAGTCCAAGCTCTTCATCATTATCCTGTACGGAGAGAAATACCAAAAAGCACCCTCTTTTACCTAACAGGTGTCAAAGAGCAAACCACCTGTTTAGAGCAGGGAAAAAGTCTACTCCCATTACTTATTTCTGATGACATACTTTTATCTTCTGCTGTAAAACCTGGGACTCACCCACTTTATAGCTCTTACAGGCTTACCAAGACTTTCCCATTAGATCCTCACAACCAGCCTCTGAAGTCTGTAAGACAGATACCGTTTTCTTCCTTTATTGCCAGCTTGGTACAACTGGTAGGAGCCGTCCAAGCTTCTGCCGAGGACCCCAGGATTCCCACCTGACTGTGTCCTTCCTTGAGGTGCTGATTTCAGTAACGTGTTTGTGACATATATTTCCCTGTTAAAACATACCTTATGGGCTGTCGCTTCAGAGTAAACCGAGCCCTCGTTTCTGTTTAGACAGGCACCTTAACAAGGGATGGTTTGGATCTCTGGGGAGCCGTGCCCTGCGATAGGAGTGGGTGAGTACCTGGGACTGAATGCACTGGAGTTTCTCTTTTCCCAGAGAAAATACTCTGCATTTTCTCCTGAAAATTAATAATGAAGACATTTTGGCTTCAGAGCAGTGGTTGCCAGAGTGCCTTCATGTAATGTCTCTTTGGAGCACTTCCAAGTCTTACTGAAACATGCATAGCTCCCTACACCCTATCCCCTGCCCCATTCCACTCGCAAACCTAGGAGACAGAGGGGTTTCGCGTCTTTGCTAAGATGTGATTTGTAAAACCATTTTTAAATTTTGTTAATGTTTATTTATTTTTGAGCAAGCGAGAGGGAGAGAGAGAGAGAGAGAGCAGGGGAGGGGCAGAGAGAGAGGGAGACACAGAATCCAAAGAAGGCTCCAGGCTCTGAGCTGTCAGCACAGAGCCCAGATCATGACCTGAGCCAAAGTCAGATGCTTAACCAACTAAGCCACCCAGGCACCCTGCAAAAAAATCTTAAAACTGTAATTTGCTGTCAGCATATTAGTGAGGGGCCTGAAGTTGACCCAGTGTACCTGATTTGGAGAATACCAGGACACGGTCCCTCAGGGAGGTAACATTCCTTCTACAAACTGAAGCCTTTCAGTTTGCCTGGAAGGAGAACACTGCACTGACTTGTGCACAGTGAGTTTCAGGAAGAGCAGCAGCCGTGAACCCGTAGCTAATGCACTCATTTTCTTTGGTATTGCAGTTCTGGAAACTCCACCTTTCGGGTGCAGGGCAACTCCTCCTTTCTGGCCAGAAAAGACTCGTTTTTTTGGCAATTTTCAGCTCGGGGTGGTATGATTTGCATGGCTCTCTTGTGTGGCCCTCTTGTGGGCATGTCTGACATTGCACACCCCCCCCCCCCCCCCGCTTTTTCTGGTCACTACCTCCACTTGCGAACAGAACACGAACCATCTGACTTTTACATTTTTTTTTTAAACGGAAGTATTTCCCCCGTATCCTCACATCCTCCATCACAAAAGCATCTAATACATAAAAGGTACATTGTGGTTCTTCTTATATGCAGGTGACCTATAATTTATCCACAAAATATTTTAATTACATGTGTGTAATACATTCTCATATGAAAATATTATTTATAAGCAAGTCTATTTCCTGGGTTAACAAATAGATCTCAGTGCTTCTAGCCACTTTGGTCCACAGGAGAAACCTCTTATAAATATTAAACGTTCTCAAGTTCTTTTCATTTTGTCTCAAACATAGATTTAGATATAGACCTGGTCTTCCTGTTCATTTGTATGTTTCCGCTTCAGCTTCCACAAAAAATGTATGTATTTGTTCAAATACGTAAGCATCCTGAGAGTAGTTGGTCTTTTATTTATATTTGTGTTCCTAGTGCTGTAACACTATACCAGGCACATGGGCACACATAACAGGTGCCCAGCAAATGTTTAATTAAAATGAACTTACTATGTTCCACCTTTTTTTTTTTTAATGTTCCATCTTTTGAATGCTTTTCCACTTATTGAATTCAGGCATCCTCTTATTCACAAAACTTTCTTTTCTAAAAGTAACCTGTCAGGGGCACCTGGGTGGCTAAGTCGGTTAAGCGGCCGACTTCAGCTCAGGTCGTGATCTCGCGGTCCGTGAGTTCGAGCCCCACGTCGGGCTCTGTGCTGACAGCTCGGAGCCTGGAGCCTGCTTCTGTTTCTGTGTCTCCCTCTCTCTCTGCCCCTCCCCTGTCCGCGCTCTGTCTCTCTCTGCCTTTCAAAAATGAATAAATGTTAAAAATAAATAAATAAATAAATAAATGTAACCTGTCAAATTGAAATAAAAACATTGATACAATGTTTAAGTTATTGATTGATTAATTAAGCCTGCTACTCTTGCTTCCTAAAAGGAAAATTTAAAATTTGAAAAGAAAGATTGCCAAATTTAATTAATAACATCAGAGAAAACCTACTCAATACTAGGTAGAAGTCAGCATTTGACTTACAGGCTATTAAATATCTTCTTGTAAAAGGTAAGCTCATCTTTAATAATTCTTTTCCAAAAATTCCTGCCCAATGTGCCAGATACTTCAAGAACCATTAGAAGGCCACCTGGGCTACTTGAGCAGGATCAATCATAAACATTCAAATAAAAATACAAGGACAAGGATGAGAGAGAGTTCTATTTATTTGTTATACAAACAAGAGTTTGGCCCAGTCCCCAGGAACTCAGAATTATATATTCAGAATTACGTAGCAATGGCAATATGTGTGCCAACTTAAAAATAAGATTTTTTTCCCTTAATCTGTGTTTGCTTTTCAGTGTGAGCTTAAGCATCTGTGTTAATCACGCTGCTGGTGATTGCTTAATGTGTACTAAAATACTGGGGGACATGTTGGAAACCACTAAGACAACTTGAACTACTGATATATAATAATAAATATAATCAACAGGGTCAGTAATCAGCCAAGAGGTTTTTGAACTTGTAGGGAAACTTGAATGAGGAAGCCAGGAAGAAATACGCCTGGATTATGAGTTAGCTCTGTGATGGGGAGGCTTTCGGGAATAAAAGGCTAGAGCAAACTAAGGCCATATTTAAAGAAATTCAGTGTCCATATCATGGGAAATAATAATCTGATCCTGGAGAACATGTTTTAAGACAAAATGTGACACATAAAAACTTTTCCAGTAATGAGTAATTAGGGTGGTAGAGAGGTCTGGAAACTGCACATTGGAGGCACAGCTAGAGGTCCTATGTAGCCCCAGAGGAAGAAGAGATAATAGGGCCACAGCTGAGCTGGTCCACAAATCTGAAACAAGAGCATGTAGACTCTGGCCCCTTGGAAGCACCTGCCCCTCTGAGGTCCCCCACGTAGGATGGGCTGCTTTGTGGACCACCTACGGTGCTCCACGTGTAAGACATGACAGCAAGGCTTCAAAGGACATGCATCTAGTGAACCTGAGGCCACACTTGATGACTTCATCTCTGACTTAGTGAAAGAACCCTGCATGTGACAATTGGAGTTGTACCTCAGTAGGTTTTAGACGAGGCTAGTTTCTATAAAAAAATGATGGTGATGATGGACGCTAGATGTCAGGACGGAAGAGGGGGACAAAATGTCCTTTTCAAAAATGCTTTTTTTTTAAAGTTCTTTATCATTAAAGTCTTTTGGTTTTCCAGTAATTAACTCATTCATTTATTCATTCATACATTTGTTGAGTATCTGCTGTGGGCCAAACGTCAGATATGTTGGAGAGAAAGATGGAAAAATGTATGCCTGCCCCGAAGGGTTGAGTGAAGATGCACATATACACACACAGCCATACAATGAGCTAGCCTGTGCTTCTCACCACATTGGAAATGAAGCGGTCTGGTAGTTGGGGTGGTAGTGGATGTGTTTCAAACTAAGGGTGATACTTCTAGTTTTTTCTATACCTCTGGGATTAAATCAGTGCCAGAGAAAGAGCAAGGAAAAGAAAGAGTTTGAGACAAACCTCAAAGACCTTTCTCACGCTTGCTGAATTTATAGAAGAATAACGGCTAAATAAAGCATGATTAATTTGGGGACATTAGAAGATGCATGCTAGTGTAACCATGCATGCTGCAGTAATTTTTCAATTTACTTCCACAAGCTCCATTTTAGCATGGATGGACTGAAGGCCCTTCCCTTTTCTCCTTCAGGTTCCAGGAAGTCCACAGCTTTGTGTCCGGCAGGTCTTTGCCATGGGGCCCGCTGTGTGCGGCCATGGCCAGCTGCCACTCTCTGATTCTTCTTGATGGGACCATCCAGGGAGATCCTCTGGATCTCAAGATGTTTGAAGCCACCACCTGGGTAAGATCCTGCTCTGCAGATGACCTAAGAAGCTTCTTCAACCAGAGCAACACAGATTTTATCGTATTCAATACTTTCAATATAGAGGTACATGCAGTAGTGATGGACAAGCTAATCTAAGTCTGTTTTCCTCATCTGTACAATTTAACTAATAATAGTATCTCCATTGTGGAGTTATGATGAGGATAAATGGAATGATGCATTTAAAAAAAAAATCCCTGATAGTATGCCTGGGACATTGTAGGTTAACCATATTCATACAATTATTCTATATCTTCCAACTCTTGAGACAACATAATTGCTGTATAATTATTTTCCAACTTTTGAGCAATGTCTGGTTGTAAAGTTTTCTAGAACATGGGGATTAGGAAACAGCACTGTCTCCACTGCTTAGGATAATTCATTGTTACCAAAAGTTTTATTCCTATTAAATGAATATTGACTTTGTTTCTAAGACTGGAAGAAATAAAAAGAGAAACCGTGAAAGAGCTTTTGTTGAGATTTTGAAGCAGATTTAAGAGCAAAACGTATAGTTCAGGACCAGGTCTCTGGTTTCCCGGTTCCAGTTTTGGCTCTGCTCTGACTGCTTGACCCTGGGAAGGCATCCCTCTTGTTCAAGTGTTGGCTCCCATGACCTTAAAACAAAAGGGCTTGCTTAGATCAGCAGTGTTCATATAAAACAAACAAACAAAATGAAATAACAGAGCTGGAATCTTTTCTCCAAAGGAAACCTATTCAGAAACATTCTATTAAAAAACCAACAGTTGGAGTTGCTGTGGTTGACATAGAAGATAGACCCTGTGTAATACAGGAAACGCTCGCCACAAGCCCACTCCTACTCCCGGAAGCCCTGTGCAGTTCTAGGCCTCAGTGATTCCCGCGTGCTACCCTGCTAAAGGAGACAGTCTCTAGGGTCCCCTCCAGCGCTAGTGGGATATGGCTCTGTAGCAGTCTGATATCACTCTGCCAGTCCCCCCATTTCTTCTGGGTTACTGTTTTTCTGTATCTTTAAGTAGGAATTACAATTTCCTTTCTGAGATTATTTCAGCTGCTGGATGATATGATTACAAAGCATTTTGACATCTTTGGGTAAAAGGTTCCTTTGACTATAATTTAGGGTTATTATTACACCAATTACTGAGCGTTTACTGAACACTAGCCACATACATCACAGTCCCTGCCCTGCCTGGCCCTGAGGACTATCGATTCAAATTAGACAGAGAAGGAAGGGTGGGAACAGTGTCGAACTCTGGGAAAACAAAGACAGTATGGTGCTTGCCTCACACAAGCCTGCCTCTTCCTGCTCACTATTTTCAAGTTAAGCTTTTCAGAAGCGGAGAATGAACCTTAATGCAGCACATTCCAACAGAGAAAGCAGGATAAATTGCATGACTAATTCAGAGGTGTCTGCCTTGCAAGTTCTGTGGCATTTCCAATGCACTCCCCCCCCCCCGCGCCCCATGGCAAAATAAGTCTGGTTCACCTCCATCTGACTGAGGGAGGTGACACTGAGAATACATCAAGGTGGCCTGAGGATTTTCTCAAAGAGGGGGTTTGAGCGTGGTATCAGTGGACGAATAAGAACTAAATCTCTACAAAGAAATATCCCATTTGTGAAACAGGAGATGGCTGTTTCTGGGGACGATTTCCACATCAAGGGAGTGCCAGCACATGCCATGGTAGTTAAGCCCTGCAAAACAGCCAGCCAGGTAAGCCTTGCCTGCTATCCACCCCCAAATGCCCAGACTCAAAGGGAAATTTTTGAAGGGAAAATTTTGAAGACAGACGTGTCTTCTTTGAATTCCATAGGTGAACATTGCTAAGACCTTGCTTCCCGTATTTGCTAAAATAAGAATTGAGGGAGTAGTGAACTCTTGACTAGCTAGAAGCTATGTTGGTATGTCCCTCTCCATTCCCCCTCCCTCAACCAGGTCCCAGTGGAAGGAATTGCAATCCTGCATCTGTTCCCATTCTCATCAGCACTGCAGAGGATGACAGTCATTGTCCAAGAGATGGGGGGTGACCGGCTGGCATTCATGAAAGGTGCACCAGAAAGGGTGGCCAGCTTTTGCCAACCTGAGACAGGTAAGCGAACAGACTTGTGATTCAACAGACGGATCTGTTATTTCCAGCCCAAATGTGTCCCATCAGCACATGATCTATAAATTTAATTGCCTACTGGCGATTGCTAATTCGGTAACCCAACTGGCATCCCAAACTCAATACTTCTCTTTCTCACTTCCTGTATTTTCCATCTTGGTGAATGGTATTACGAATTTCTGCCGCTACTCCCAATTTAGGACTCGGCCCTGATTCCTCCCTCTCTTTCAGAGCCTCTATTTTATCAATTGCTGATCCATGGCCCTCTCATTCCATCCACCCAGACCCTCATCACCTTTCCCCTGGATCACTTCAATGTTTGGTAAATCCTGGTCCCAGGTTCCCCTACTCTGATTCACCCTTCATACTGTGGCCAGATTGGTTTTTCCACCACATAGTATAACCCTGTTGTCACTTTCTTGCTGCTATTCTTTCGGTCACTTCCCATAGGTTCCAGGATAGTCTCAGACTCCTTTAGGATCACACATAAGTCCTTCATGATCTGGATCCTACCACACTTTCCAGATATGCCTTGCCACTCCTATCCTCTCTCCTCATGCTTCCCCCGAGCTGAACTCACTACTCAAGTCTTGCTGTCTTGTGTCTCTATGTCTGAGCATATGATGCTCCCTTGGCCAAAATGCCTTTCCTCTTCCTTCGTCTACCCACTTCCCGCCAGGATGATACAAGCACCTCGAAATGTTTCCATAGCACACTGCAATTGCTTAGATCTCATTACACTGGCAATGATCTCATTCCACTGGTTGTTACTAACCCGACAGAGATCTTTAAAGCAGGGTCTGCCGTTCAGTCTCTGTAGAGCCAATATCTGACACATACATGGTAAGCAGACTCTCGATGAATGCTTGTTGGTCAAACTGGAGAAAAAAGAATTACACACGATTCCCATCTTTTTTTCTTTTTTCTTTTTTTGTCCTGCTTTTTTCTCATTTCAGCTTCACTGGATCCCAACCCTGACAGTATAATTATATCTAGGGTTCTCACTGACTTATTTGTGTATCTTTTACGAGGTGTGTTTTCTTGGGAAAGAGTTGGATCTGTTTATAAAGAATTTTTCCACCGGTACCAGCGGAATAAATGTTGCATACTAATCTTGCCTTATTTTCTGAACAGTACCAACTAGTTTTGTTAGTGAACTTCAGATTTACACGACACAGGGCTTCCGGGTCATAGCACTGGCCTACAAGAAGCTAGAAATGGATCATCACACCACTGCCTTCACCAGGTAAGTAGGGAGGATTTGATAAAGCAGAATGGTTTGCTGGGCAGTGGACTGGGCAGTGGACTGAACAGTACAGCTTGCTGGATTGGTGTGCATAAAATGTCTCTGAACTTGGTAAACAGGGATAGAGTCATCCTTGTCCTGCCTCAGCCACAAAGCTGATGTGAACCCTGGGAGAATTTCTGAGAAAAAACTGTATAAACTATAAAATATGACATCATTGTACAGCTTTGTAAAAACAGACATAGGAAAATAACCAACGTTTCAGAGAGTTTGAAATTGTGGTGACGACCCCGTTTTGAAACAAATACAAGTAGCTCATTTTTTGTTAGAGTTAGTGAATTAGTTGCTAGAAAACATGACATCTGTCTGAAAAACAATTGATAAATTTGCAACTTAATGAAACAAATGAACAGAGCTTAGACTTACACAGAATCAGAAGAGCCATTCAGGAGGTAGTTTTGAGATGTAAAAGAGGTGCCTAAAAACTAAAATGGACTCCAGTATTTATGCGCTCAAATTTGTTGTTGCATTTTCCACCACTTATAGGCTACCTTGTTTATTTCACCTTCACTGCCATGTCCAGTACTCTGTCAGCTTCTGGGGGTAACACTGCTGTGGAGATAATCAGGACTTATTTTGTTATTTTGGATCTTGAATTTGGGAGGTCTAACATACTTGTGCTCAATCCTATCAGATTCAACACTCCTATTGTCATTATATTTTGTACCACTTCCTTTAAAATAAAATCTGTATGTAATTTGATCAGCACGTATTTTCTATAAGAACTGGGGCGTCTGAGTGGCTCGGTTGGGTGTCCAACTTCGGCTCAGGTCATGATCTCACGGTTCGTGGGTTCAAGCCCCGCGTCGGGCTCTGTGCTGACAGCTCGGAGCTTGGGGCCTGCTTCGGATTCTGTGTCTCCCTCTCTTTCTGGCCCTCCCCGACTCATACTCTGTCTCTCTCTGTCTCTCAAAAATAAATAAAAATGTAAAAAAAATAAATAAATAAAAATTAAAAAAAATAGAAGTAAAGACCATGCCCTGTTATATAGTAAACATAGAAGCAAACATGCAATTCATGACAAAAAGTAATATTTCAGTGAATGCTCAGCTGACTCCACTAAATCTAAATGAAGCGATATGTTGCTTGCCCCTGTGTGCAGAATCACTGTGCAGACTGATACAGGTGCATTTACATATTGGAGTTGCAAATACTGCCAGCAGTCTTGCTTGCTGTCAGGGAGGTGACTCTGAAATGGTTACAAACACTTGGTAAAACTGAATCAAACAGTACAATCTCTTCTCACTTTACATGGCAGTTACATTTCTGAAAAATTCAATAGAATATCAAAAGTGTTTAAAAAATACTTTGTGTTTATATGTAAAACACAGCATGGGGGAAGTATAACAATTTATATTTGTTTAATATAATATTCGTAGTATTAGATATGCTATAATAACACAGTATACCATATAGTATAATAATAGTACATTATAAACAGTATAACCCAGTACTGAAAGTATAAATGATTTTTTAATGTCCATGAATGGATGACCTGTAAAATATTCAAGAGGCATGTGAGATGCAGGGGAATTCTTCATGGTGCATTGGTCATTGCAGGAAATCTTGCCTGGATGCCTACAAGGTTTCCAAAATGCCTTCTAGAGGCAGCGCCTCTCCTGCTGAAAACCACCAACAGGGTCCAACTCTGTCACTTTGTGAATGGATAGTGGGGTCCAGAGGGAGAAATGGCTCATCAAAGATTACTGAGTATTGGAGTCCTGAGGCCCGCTTAGATTGATCCTTAAAACTCGGGCTATTACAACTCTGGGTATTTGTTGTAATTTAATTGACTTGGGCCATTAAAGTTACTCAAGTCAGAGAGCTAAGAGTGTGAACTTTGAGACTGGATCTCACATTTGAAGGAAACAAACAAACAAACTTGGGGTCAGGTTGTGGCAGAATTGGGAATGGAACTTTGTTTCTTGAGAACCCATTGACAGATATATATTAAGACTCTGGCTATTCTGCTATTTCTGATGATTATAATAAATAGTTGCATATCTACCAGTTTCAAACTCATGATTTTTGAGCTGGTGCATATAACAAAGCACTAATGGTGAAGACGGATAACCAATAGGGAATTGTGAGGGCTGTGGCACACAGGAGAGTACATGCCTGGGCTAACAGCTTTGAAATTCCAACGTTTCAAAGTCTGGCAAGATCTAAACCCTTATAGGATCCAATAGGATCTAATCTTAGGTTGTCAATTTGCCCCTCCTGTGCTAAAACCACATCACCATACATCTACTCCTAGCTTAGTTAATTTACCTAAGCTTTGCTAATCCCTAATTAGAGCAGAAAATTTTTTCTAGGGTGTGCGTGTGTGTGTGTGCATGCACGCGCGCAGAGTGCTTCCAACCCTGATACCATAATTTCTTTGAGGGTTCTCAGCCCACTTTTTGCATATTTCAACCTTTAAAAACAGCCTGGATTCCAAGGACAGGAAATGTAATCTCATGGATGACAATATCCCCTTTGCATCACATTCCCCATTCTTGATTATTTTTAGATGCGTCAGGAGGAGATATACTGTCTGTTCAGGAAGCAGGAAAAGGTAGCTCACTATTCCAGGTTGCAGAGCTTCAGATCCCTCAAGAGACCACTTCTTCTCTACTTCTTGATTTATATTGAAACTCATGAAAAGAAGAATCATGTAGTGTTAGGGCTAGAAGAGATCTTGGAGATGCATTAGTTTTACTACCTTCTTTTACAAAAGAAGAAGTAGATTAGCAGACAGAGAAAGTGATTTGCCCATGGTCACACAGCAAAGGTAGTGGCAGATCTGGGTTAAGAACTAGTTAATATCCTGATTACTGTGCATGGAACCCTATGAAGGCCATGTGCCGGGGGAACCAGAAACATGAGTGCCGGGATAGGCTGCAGACTACATCAGATGGCTGACTCTGTGGCCATTTCCTTGACCCAACCTGGTGCCTTGTGGTTGGCTTATGTCATATCTCTGAAAATAGCCAAAGCCTGAGGTTTGGATACGAGGGCCACTAGAAAGTTTGGAGGACCTCATTCAGTCATCAACTAAGTTATCCTTCAAAGAGTAGCTCAAATATCCCCTGTTCCAGGAAAGTTTCTCCTATCACTGTACCCAGAAATGATTACACCTTCCTATCTGACTCCATAGGACCATTATTTGTACCTCTTGGTACTTTTCCCAGCCTTCCATACAAACGAGGCAATCAAGTCCCCCTTCTCCTCCTGGTTAAATGTGAAATCCCCAGAATTAGGGGCTACTATAGTTTCTGTACATTCTCTCCCCCTTCTCCTCAGCCCTGTTCCTTGCCCTCATTTAGGTATTCAGTAAATGGTCATTCACTTGACAGACTGACTGGTTTTGCTTTCCATAAAAACTCTTCTGGCAGCAGAATTTCTGAAAGAGAAAATACATTTTCCTCGGCTGCTTGTCAAAGAAAAAAAAAGGTCACATCAGGCATCAAAGCATTTCAACTAAGGGAACCCTGGGTGAGCACTTCCTCTGTTGGGCGCCGTGCACATGTTGTTGAGCCTGTCTCTGAACTAGGCAGGCTTGCCCTCAGGTTGTTGAGACAGATCAGATAACAAAGAATGGCAAGAGGTATATAAACAAATAAAATGTGTGCTACACTGAGCTAGAGGTAAGATCCTGAGGGAGCAATTATATTTACCCCCATGGGAAGGTTTTTATGGGGACGGGCCTGTGAATTGGGCCTCGGAATAAAAACAGGCAGGGTTTCTTCAATGGCAGATCATGGTGAACTTACAACCTTTTCCGTAAAGTAAGAAAGAATGTCTCATGGCAGTTCAGAGCAAATATTTAGAGATGGTTGAGTACAGAACATAGCCATGTTGGCTGGTCCACCTTGTCAGGAGGTTAGGGTAGGTGAAGAATTTAGTGATAGGTAAAGCTGGAGAGATAGTTTGGAACCAGATTATGGAAAGATTTCAATGCCAGGTTCAGAAGACTGGGGAATGCCTGGGGCGAGTAGCGCAAACTGTGCCCACTTCTGACCACTCTGGTGGAGGTGTTAGCAGGGTCCTAGAAGCATGACTAACTCTAGTTGATGCCGCTGGCTGACAGGAGACCCAGCTGTGAGATGCCCGTGGCAAGTAGGGCAAGGTGGGTCCTGCTGGGTGCTGCTTTCACCCATATTTCAGACAGAATTAGGCAATGCTGGTATGTTGCTCTTGTGTCTGCTAGAGGTGTCTGGGTCTCAGATAAGTGAATCATGGCAGAATTTTTGGAGCTCCAACCCCAGATATACTTCTCTGCACTTAATCCTATGGAATGTCTTGGAAATTTTACTGAGGTGGACGAGAGCCTCAGAAGCCCCTCTTCTTTCCAGAAACATTCATACTATATGCAGAAGAACAATGCTCTCCACTGAGGGAGGAAGAGAGGGAGGAGCTTGGCTTTAAAATAGGGGCTCTTTTGGGATGCCTGGGTGGCTCAGTTGGTTAAGCATCTGACTCTTGGTTTTGGCTCCGATCATGATCTCAAAGTTCGTGAGTTTGAGTCCTACATCAGGCTCTGCATTGGCAGCACGGAGCCTGCTGGGGTCCTCTCTCTCTCCTCTCCCCCACCCCCTACCGCCCCACTTGTGCTGTCTCTCTCAAAATAAACTAACTAAATAAATAAATACATAAATAAAAATAAAAGAGGGGCTATTTTTTGAGTCTGAGAACTCCTGGGGCTAAAATAATATTGCTTATAGGCTTGGATTCAGGAGAGACTAGCATTTTATTTTATTGTTCTTGAGTCTCACTTACTTTTCATGTTTCCATTCTAGAATACCTCTCTGGGGGTTGCTAACAGGTGAGGTGTTGGAAACCAGACTAGCCACAGCAGAAAGAAGACTTGGGGTCATTTAGTTCATTCTCTAAGAAGGTTAAAGCAAATCTTTTGTTTAGTAAATACTCTCTCTTCCAATTGATTCAGTCAGAGCAAATATCTCAGTATCCTTCATGTCCCTTCCTGTCTTCTTTCTGCATATTTACTAGCACATATTCAGTGTTTAAGGAATGGTGCTTAAGTGGGTGAATGGGAACCACTTCTGATAGGATCATATTTGCCTTTGCTTTGGTTTTGCTTCCCCTAAGAAAGACCACATTGTGCTATTTCTTTTTTTTTAATTTATTTATTTTGAGAGAAAGAGAGAACCAGCAGAGGAGAGGGTGACAGAAAGGGAGAGACAGAATCCCAAGCAGGTTCCATGCCATCAGTGTGGAGCCCAACGTGGGGCTCAATCTCATGAACCATGAGATAATGACTTGAGCCAAAGTCAAGAGTCGGATGTTTGACTGAGCCACCCGGGCGCCCCCATATTGTGTTATTTCTGTTCAATTATATATATGTTTCCAGGGACAAAGTAGAAGCAGACCTGATATTTCTGGGATTGCTCATCTTGGAGAATCGGTTGAAAGAAGAAACAAAACCAGTTCTGGAAGAGCTCATCTCTGCCCGGATAAGGACTGTAATGATCACAGGTATATAACAAAGTTGTACATGGAAACAGAAAGAATTTGATGTGGAAATAGACAAGGTCCATTCATTTCACAAAGACTGTTGACTACCTACTGTGGGTGGGACACCATTCTAGGTGTTGGAGACCTGCAACAGAAAAGGCAAAATTACTGCTCTCACCAAGTTTCCATCCAGGTGGGATGAGATAGGAAATCAATCAGTTGATCAAACAAGCAGCTGGCAATAAGAGTTATGAGGTACATAAAACAAAACAGGGTGATGTCTTAACTGGCTACTTTATATGTGGTGTCCTCTCTGAGAAAGGCCATTTGAAATAACCCCTGACTGACAAGAAGACGTGGGTCAGGCACAGATGACAATTTTTGTTAAATGTTAGTAGGAAGAGAAATGCTTAGTCAGCATGGTGTGTAAACTACCCTGAAGGCCCATTTATTATTCTGGTGGTAAAAACAAAAACAAAAACAAAAACAAAACAAACAAAAAAACAAAACAAAAAACTGTCCCCTGTGCTTCTCTCAAACCCCAAATCAAGGGAGTGGTGAGAAAGGATCATGCAAGAAAAGTGTGTGAAATTTCTTAATGAATGCTTCTTAGTGGAGAATAGATCATTTCTTCATGTGTTCAAATTTAAGTGTGCGCCTTTCTTTCCCTGCTTTCCAGTCAGGTGCATTGAACTCTGATAGTTGTGTCGCCAAGGTACACTATTTCCCCACCAGAGCCCTTATTCCCCAGCCCATTTCCCCTGAATCCAGCTTCACTGTGGGAAGCTCTAGGATACTTCTACTTTCTCCTCTGTACCTCCCACCTCCCATACTACCCCCACAATACAAGAGACTTAGGGGTCCCTTTTACCTTCTTCCTTTTTAGTCCCTCAATCCAACTTGTAGGTATTGCTGAGCTAATTTGCTACTTAGAATTGCCCTTACATCATGACCCGTCTGTTTCAAAAATCTTTATTTAGCACTTATTTTACACATTTCCATAATCTATCCTTAGTATTGAGATTTAGGTAGAAATAAGGACACATCACTCTGTACCCCGCTTCTTCACTTCACTCATATTGGAATTTCTGTTCTGTTTCTTTGCTTGCTGGGTTAAATTTTTCTTCTCAAGGCTTGTCCTTGGATAGGATAGAAGGATGTTATGGTCTCTAATTTCTTACATACCCTGGAGTATCTTTCTTGGCTCTGACAGGTGAATGCCATCTTGTCTGGGTGTAGGATTTGGGGGTTATAGTCCTGTTTTTTCCTTAATGATCTCTAGGTGTTATTACAAGTCCAATGCCAGTCCACTGTAGGTAATTTATTCTCTTCTGTATATTGTCCTTTTCTTCAACTTCGGAGTTTACAAATACTACCAGAATATGTCTATATGTTTGTCTTTTTGTCCCATTGATTTCATTAACTAATTAAAAGTAAACACTTTTAATCTATCTTCTTCCTGTCAGGGAAAGTTCTTCTATTGTTCATTTAATTATGGCCTTTGCTCTGTCTCTTCCCTTTTCCCTTCTGGAAGTTCTGTTATTCACATGATAGGCTTTCTGGATTTATGTTCTCAGTCTCTTATCTTTTTTCTTGTTATTCTCACATTTTTATAATTTGCCTCCATGTTTTAAGATTTTTTTTGCATCCAGTTTTTCCAAACCATAAACTCAGGTTCCAAAAATGACCATTATCTCCTTCAAATTACCTCTTAATGTTGAGATCTGAAATCACGTTTTGGGGTGGGAATAGCTCTAGAAAACCTTTTTTAAGGGTGGGGGGGCGTTAGAGGAGAAGGGCTACATTTGAGTTTTCTTAAGTGCACTTATTATTTTTAATGAGATAATGCAAAGTTTTTTTTCTTTAATGTGTAGAAATGTTTTTTTTCTTTAATTTTTGAAAGAGAGAGAAAGAGAGCGTGCGAGCAGGCGTGGGAGGGGCAGAGAGTGAGGGAAACACAGAATCTGAAGCAGGCTCCAGGCTCTGAGCTATCAGCACAGAGCCTGAGGTAGGGCTTGAACCCACAAACCGTGGTGAGATCATGACCTGAGATGAAGTCGGACGCTTAACAGATTGAGCCCCGCAAGGCTCCCGGAGTTACTGCAGGTTTTATCTATCTCCAACAACTGCTCTATTTTGTCTGTCATGTGTTGTTCTGGTTGTTCTGCCTGATATTTTCCTCTCTAGCTTCTGAGACTTCTAAAGTAGGTTGTTATATTCTCTGTCAGATGACTGAGGCTCAGGCGTGGAACTTCTCAGGTAGTGGATGGCAAAAGTGTCCTGTGCTGCAAAGCAGCCCAACTATTGGTGACCTGCTGAGGCATTGTGGACACTTCTTCGCTCTCAGGGCTCTGGCCTCAGGGTAGAGAAACTCCTGCCCACCGTTAGCTCTTCTGGGCTTCCTCATACGTACTTTGGTAGAGACCTGAAGAAAACCATGTTAAGGATAGGCAGTCAGATGTTATTTATTGTTCAGTGGTTGCTCTAGCAATCACATCTGTACCTACCCTTTCAAGAAGGCTTACAACCATGAACGTCCTTTGCCTTCTCTCCTTTATGTTATGGTTGTCGCGTATATGACAATGAAAACCCCACCATACCATGTTAAGGTTTTCACTTTCAATAGGCACGAGTTACACACAAATGGAAGAAAAATAGACTTTTATATTTACCCAGATCTTCATTATTTCTGTTGCTATGTTTTTATTCCTAATGTTAGAAGTTTCCCTCTGGTGTCCTTTCCTTTCAGCCTAAAGAACTGTTAGCATTTCCGAGTATGTCTGCTAGCAACAAATTATCTTAGTTTCCCTTCCTCTAAGAATGTCTTATCTCTCCTTCCTTTCTGAAGGGTACTTTCAAAGCTTCACAGTTCTTTCTTCGGCACTTCAAAGATATTTCACTGTCATTTTGCCTCCATGTTTTTTGATGACAAATCTGTAATAATTTGAGAAATCATTCCCTACTAATATATAATGTATTATTTTCTCTTGCCGTTTCTAAGGTATTTTCTATCTTTGTTTTTAGAAGTTTGATTGTAATGTTTCTGGGTATGGATCTCATTGAGTTTATCTTACTGGGATTCGCTGGGCTTCTTAAATCTATGAATTTAAATCTTTTACCGTATCTGGGAACTTACCTGCTTTATTTCTTCAAAATATTTTTTCCTGTTTTGATTCCTTTCTCCTTTCCTTCCTGGACTCTAATGACATGACTGTTGTCATTCTCCAGTCTCTGTTCTTTTGTTTTTTTAATTTTCTCTCCGTTTTTCAGATTGTATAATTTCTACTTACCTATCTTCAAATTCACTGCCTCCCTCTCCTGTCACCTCTATTTGGCTTTTGAGAGCATCCAGGGAATTTTTTATTTCAGTTATTATATTGTTCAATTCTAAAGCAGTCATTTGGTTATTTATAGAGTATATATATTCTTTTCTCTTAAGAACTTCTATCTTGTCATTTATTTTAAGAGTGGTAACCTTTACCTCATGGAGGAAGCTTATAACCGCTGCTTTAAGAACATTGGTAAATTCTAGCATCTGGGTCATCCTGGTACAAGCAATGGTTGATTGTCTTTTCTTTTCTTGAGAATTGACCACATTTTCCAGGTGTTTTATAGGTTGACTTTCTTGAACATTTAAAATATAGTGTGAGATTTGGGATCTTGTTAAAATCCCCTGGAGAATGGTGAGGGTGATTTTTGTTTGTTTGAGCAAGCAAAACTATAGGACATGGGAGGTGATTCCTATCATAGTTCAATTCTTGAGGCTTCTACTCTCCTTCCCTGGGTTTATTCTGCACATGCACAGCTCTGGGTTGAGTTCACCCAGTAAGTTAGTCTGGTTGTCTAGCTGTCTCCTTTCCAGGGTCTGCCCCATAGTTCTTCAGCCTTTAAGCTTTTTCTTTTTCTAGTTTCTCTGGTCAGAAAGACTAAGTTTCTTTTGGAGTTGTATTTAGCATCCTTCACAGCACTGGGACTGGGGTTCACACTCAGGTCACACATGTGAGAGAAAAAAATAAAACCAAGAATATCACCACCTTGTAGATTATTTCTCCAAATTTGACTCCCTTCCACATTCTACCTGCTTTTGTTTACTTTTCAAAGTCCTCAGATAGTTGCTTTTTGTATTTTTCCCATAGTTTCCCATTGTAATCAGTGGGAGAGATAGATTTTAGTGGTCTTATTCCAATTTGGCTGAAAGTGGAAACACCTGGTACTATATTAAATCAGTAGGGTTTTGGTAAATGCTTACCAAGCTGAAAAATGATGGAAATGGATTTGAATTTTGCCTTTTTGTTTTTTCTTTCCACTCTCTGGAAAAACTGGTGGGTTATGAAGTAACCAGATAAAAAGCAATAAGAATCACGAAAGGGATCATGGATTCATGGAGAATCAGCATGAGAGAGACTTAGAAATTATTTCTTTTCACACCTAAAATAAATTCTGGACTCTTTACCCTAGTTTTCCAGGCCCTGCATGAATTGGTTCTATCTTTTCAACCTCACCTTGCTATACCCTTCCTTTCTTATAGGTGACAATCTTCAGACCGCAATAACAGTGGCCAGAAAGTCTGGAATGGTTTCTGAAAGCCAACAAGTCATTCTGATTGAAGCAAATGAAATCACTGGGTCCTCATCAGCATCTATATCTTGGAAATTAGTAGAAGAGAAGTCCATTGCACACAGCAATCAGGTACACCTAAAAACAGACTTCTCTAACTTGGCTCATAGTGTTGACTTCTGAGCAGCTTTGACTGGCAGAGATGTAGAGGTGACCTAGGGTCAACAAATTTCCCCAAATGTCTAACACCTATGCAGTTCGAAGAACTCATCCATTTCTCATACTGTTCCTACTGAGCTTTAATGTATAGTGCCGTTGTGGGTCCTGGAAAGGATCCATTATTTTAAGTGTAATAATGTTGGCCCTATAGGAGAAAAAATGTAGTAAGGGGGACTGTGAATCTAATGTCTCATCCTCCTTTTGCTTGCTAACCATCCCACTGGGTCCTAAGGAGATTTAGTCCCTGGGAGAGAAACTGCTGTGCACATTGGAAAATTAGACTATGTCTTTGGGCTGGGAAACTAAAGTTTTATCCATGTATTCCCAATCATTCAGTATCCTATCTCTATTGTGTCCTTGTGGAACAATATTAATTCTGTAAGAAAAAAAAATGGTAATTTCTCACTTCAGGGAGAGATTTGTTAAGCTGTAGTGCTTTGTATTTTACGCTTGAATTTTGTGAAATGTGCTCTTCTCTGGGACTCACCAAGATCAAATCAGGATGAGAACAGGACATGAGTGTTATTCTCCTATTCACTAGAGGCTGTGATGTGCAAAGATTGATCCAGCAAAGACAAAGTGTTTCTCTGAGGAATTGGTGCTGGAGTGTGACTCTTAAAGAGAGACCCCAGTCTCTCTTAAAGAGAGAGGCCAGTCGTCACTGCCTCTCTCTGATATACTTGTGGTCCTTTACCACTCTATCAAGTGTCTAAAATAACTTGTGTTTTGCTTTTGCAGGATAATTACATTAATATCAAGGAAGAAGTCTCTGATCATGGCAGAGAGGGAAGTTACCATTTTGCCTTAAGTGGCAAATCCTTTCAGGTTATAAGTCAACATTTCAGTAGCCTACTCCCAAAGGTAAGTTCTAAGAGGGTTATCAGTCTCCCAGTAAAGATGCCAATGAAGTCACTTGCAGAGCATGTTCTTAAGTAATTTCAAACTTTTAAGTAGGTAAGAAATACCTATTGAATGTGTCATAAAGGGGCAAAAACATTTTGTTGTCTCATTTCTAGATAGGTTTAAAATTAGTAAATTTGATTAGCCCATTTCTCACCATCTAGAGAAATAAAGTATTAGGAGCTTCTCAAGTCATAAGGATTGCTTTTGGGTGGCTGTCTTCATACTGCCATGGTGAGGGGTCTAACAGTGAAGGGGAAATCCATCAATTATAGAGGAAAGCAGCCCAAGAAAGGAATTCTGTTAGGTTTTTGATAGAGAGTCTACACAAGAAAGGGTCAAAGATAACAATTTTCTGATGAAGAATAAACCCATAGCAGGGGCAGGTAAGTTATATACATAACAGGTGGACAAACTAGAGAAAGATTGTGTCTAGTGTAATCCAAAGATAAATTATTTGTATTCAATTGCTTATCATCTTAGGCACTGTTTAAGACAAAAAGATTAAAGACTAAGCTGAGTTACTTTCAAGAACAGCAAGGAGCACAGAGATCTAACAGAAGAATTCAGACTCTGTAGAATAAAGCTCAGGTGGATGGAGCTGGTATACATTTATTATATCTCCAAACCACCAATGTTCCATAGCCAAAATTAGACTTGGGATATCAGCTGAGCTCCACAATTGGTCAAGCCCAGATGGCATGGTTAAATCAAAGACCACTAATTGTCACTATTTCATCATGAGGCTGTTTTTCCTGCTCGTTCTGAACAATTTTCTGAGAAGCTGTTGCCTCCTTTCCTTTCCCTAGGATGCTGACCTCTCGATATCTTGCAATTTCTCATACTCTACTGGTTCAAGATTCCATTAAGCTCAGAAATTTTTGACCACTTTCTTGATGGCAGTTCAGCTAAATATCTGAAGGTCATCATTTTCATCCAATATTTTTATTAAGCAGTCATCTTGACTGATTTTTGGTCTCCTTGGTCGCTTACTTGATGACCAAGGTCTCAATGTCTTAAAAATAAAAAATAAAAAAAAAAAAGACTTCTTGGAAACAAATTGTGTTTTGCCATTCATGGATGTTATTTTCCAGTCAGCGTTCTAAGTATTATCAATTATCTCATGTATGACCGACCAACTGACGTGATATAAAGTTTCTCTTGGGTTCCTTACAGATACTGATAAATGGAACAATCTTTGCAAGAATGTCTCCTGGGCAGAAATCCAGTCTGGTGGAAGAATTTCAGAAACTGGAGTAGGTTCTTTACCAATTCAGGTGGTATGAAGTGCCTGGAGCATGACAGTCAGGGAGAGTGTAAGAGGTACAAGAAGTCCCCTAAGGCAGTGGTTCTGAACCTAACTGCCTATGACAGTCACCCTGGGAGCTTTGAAAAAATAGTCCCAGGACCCCACTGTCCAGATATTCTAATTCAGTTGTTCATGTGGGGCTTGGACATCAGTGTTTTTTCAACGCTCCTCAAATGGGTCAATTTTGCACCCAGAGTTGAGAACCACTGGACTAGAACATATGGGACGTGAAAGTGTGTGGTGAGAAATGAACCTGGAAGGATAGTTTGAGTTCAGCTCCTGAAGGTACAATGACAATTTAGACATTATACATTATCATCACAGCTGTGACATAAGGAGATTCGTATGGCAAGGGATTCACATAACCTTAAAAATACTGAAATATTTATATGGCAAAGTATCTTCTCTGTCCTGAATCAGAATAATACTTCTCTTTTAACACAAAGGATCTGCATTAGAGAATAGGCAGTTCAAATAAAGTGCCCATCATTTGAGACCCTTTATTTCCTGTTAACAGAACCCATGGAGTCCTGTAAGTTTTCTTCATTTCTGGTGCTGGACCATATAGACATGACTCCTAATCTTTTTCACTCCCACTTCATCCCCCCTGATTTAGTCACTAGGCAAGCTTCTTGATTCAGAAAGTCCTGTCTTCTTAACTTGGTTGAAAACCTAGATAGTAAACTAGTTGCCTTCATAGGACAGTGTGGAAGGCAAGTACAGCAAATCCTATAAATACTGTCAGAGCACTCCTACCTTAAAAAGCACACTATCCATAATCTTTGTCAAGAATTAAAGCCAGCAGGATGCACTCACCCTCAAAGAGCGATCCTGACGCAGGAATATATTTTCTTTCTTCAAAGTCTGGGCATTTGTTAGTTGAGTGACTGCTAAAATGGCAAATTTCCTGCCCTGTTACTATTTACAGCACCAAGTAATTTTCGTTTATTGTTTTAGAAATCAGAAGACACTTTTCCCTACAGCATCTCACTGAATACTCATAACACTTTGTAGGAGAGAAAAATAATGGCCAAAATGGTCAAGTGATCAGGTCAAAGATCTAGATCTGGCTTCAAATCTGGTGCCCTCTCCACTGTGCCATGGTGTTATGTCATATAATTGTGAACGTCCCATTTTACAGCCAACAAAGCTGCTTTCTAAGCAGTGAAGTACAGGGTCTCCCTGAAATGCTTGGAGTCAGGATGGTGTGCTGGGTTTCCTAATCCATCGGGGAGCTGTAGAGTCACACTTTACTTTTAGTCAAACTGGACCCTTCAGAAAACTCCCTTAAAATAAAGAATCAGAGTGTCCCCTAAGTAACGAAGTTCATTTTATTATTTTTTTTAATTAGAGAAATGAGCAGTTAAAATTGCTTTGATTTCCCCTACAATTGACATGGCTCCCTTTTAGTTACTTTGTAGGTATGTGCGGTGATGGAGCCAATGACTGCGGGGTAAGTAGCTGCCGGTGTGTGGGACCATAATCACACCAGGACACACCAGGACTTACACTTAATTGCACTTGCCTGGAGTCCTTTAGACATAATATCCCTGGGATACACTTATCTCCATTCTTCTTGATGGAAGAACTGACGTGGAGGGTTTGGGAGGGTTTTGACCAAGGCCGCCCAATGACTCAGTGATCAGTATACTGACTTCTTTGGCCAGATGTCCCAGTGTCGTCTCTTTGTTATGCAATAGGCAGAACAAATTCTGGTCCCCTCCTGGCTCGTGCTTGGGTCCACGGGCCATCCTGTAGCTAGCTTGACAGGCTTTTCCCGTGTGGCCTCAGGGGAGACATCTGTGAGTGTGCAAGCAGAGTAAGCTGACTCTTTGCTTTCAGGCTTTGAAAATGGCTCACGTGGGCATCTCTTTATCAGAACAGGAGGCATCTGTGGCCTCACCTTTCACTTCTAAAACTCCAAACATTGAGTGTGTACCTCACCTTATCAAGTAAGTAGACGCTTTCCACCAGCACTGTTTTAATCTCTCTTGACTTTTAAGTTCAGATCCCATTGTTCAGCCAGGGAAACAACGGAAATTTTGTGTCCCTGGGTGGGGTGGGTGCTTTGCAGGACAATGCAGTCAGCCATTCTACTCCTGAGCGGACTTACCAGCAGTTAAAAATAACTGTGGGAGGGGCGCCTGGGTGGCTCAGTCAGTTGGGCGTCTGACTTGGGCTCAGGTCATGATCCATGAGTTCGAGCCCCGCATCGGGCTCTGGGCTGACAGCTCAGAACCTGGAGCCTGCTTCGCATTCTGTGTCTCTCTCTCTCTCTGCCCCTCTCTCACTTGTGTTCTGTCTCTCTCTGTCTACCAAAAATAAATAAATGTAAAAAAAATTTAAAAAAAATAATAACTGTGGGAGAGTAGTGGCATAATGAAAACCACTCAATAGGTTATCTTTAGAAAATTGGAATCTGGAACTTTTTTTTTAATTTTAAAGTTTGTTTATTTATTTTGAGAGAGAGAGAGAGAGAGAGCATGATGAGCAGGGGATGGGGCAGAAGCAGGAGAGGGGCAGAGAGAGGGGGAGAGAGAGAATCCCAAGCAGCCTCCATGAGCAAAACGGAGCCTGACTCATGGCTTGAACTCACAAACTGTGAGATCATGACCTGAGCTTAAATCAAGAGTCAGATGCTTAACCCACTGAGTCACCCAGGCACCCCTGGAATCTGGAACTTGTAACTGCTTTGAAAGTGTTGATCTTATTATTGTTATTTTTACATATATCTCCATAGGTGCTTTATATATGTAAAAATATATAGGGGGGTAGAGACAAACTTTCCTTTCCCCGATTGCCCTCTTTTCCTCTTGCCTCTTTATGCTTCTTTGGAATATCCTTCCCATCCCCAGTTTTCAAAATATTAACTCATCTTTGCTGCTTCTACTAAAATCTCCCTTGGTGCTTTATCTGTACCTCCCAGAAGATGTACTTCTGCTGTATTTTATTGGGATGATAGAAATGGTTAGCACTGTGGCTGCTTTGGGTGATTATAACTAGCATGTATTTACAGCTTGTGAAGTGCTTTAATACCCATTATCTTATACTTCCAAACAGCCTGGAGATGTCGGAGTGGTCACTATTTCCTTTTACAAATAAAGAAATGGAGGTTTAGAGAACTTAACTGAGGTTCCCAAGCTCACACAGCCATATAGGATTAGAAATTATGTTAGAACTGATGGTATTTAAATGTTTTCTCTACAAATGTCATACTATTCCCACCATATTAAAATGATGATTTTGCTGGCTCCTCCCAAATTTTTAAAAATTTATGTGTGTATTTGACAAATATTTATAGAGCAGGCACTTAGTGCCAGGAACTGGTAGAGACCCTGGAGACCCAGAAGCAAGTAAATCACACATTCCTTGACCTCATAAAGCTTTATTCTGGTGGAGAAGTCAGGCAATAAACACATACACAGATAAATCAAGGGTAATGGGAAAAGTAAGAAGGCAGCTGGGGGGGTGGAATTGGCTGCTGCAGGTGTGTGGCATGCGAAAACCCTTTCTAAGGAGGTGAGAGATGACGAGAAACTACCTTCTGGTAGAGCAAATGACAGCAGCTGAGCCCCAGTACAGGGAAAAGCCCACTCTGAAATCAGGCTTTGGAATCCCAGGAAAACATTATGACCAGAAGCAAATTTAAACTCGTTTCTTTCCAATGAAAGTGATAAAAGTGGCATCTCATAAATAATCTATTTTATGCTTTAAATATATACCATTTACTCAAAGTCCACCAACAGTAACGGAAACAAACACGTTCGTTGTTTTCAGTCTATTTAAATTCGATATATGATGTATTTGAGCATAGACACTGTTTCAGTGCAGTTTTAGAAAAAGCGGGGATGGCCAAATGATTTGAATGAAATGAAACACCTTCATGAAAATAGCCCCCAAGCCTGCAATCTTATTTAAATTCCTTAGTTTACAGATGAAGAAACTGTGACTGACAGAAGGAAATGACCTTCCAAATTACACTTGTGAGTAGGTACGAGCTCTAGGACGCATCCCCAGGTCCTCTGACTCTGCTCTGACATGATGCCCACAGAGAGCACGAGGCTACCATGCACTCTGGGCTCTCGAACTGGACCAAGGCTGGGGGGCTGGGCCGGGAATTGGTCTTTCCTGAAAGTCTAGTCGTTTAGCATACTGACAGGCAGCTCCCTCTGGCTCGAGGCTATCCAGTCTGTCAGACAAACTGTTGAATAATCAGGCTTTGGAGTGTTTCTCCTAAGCTCAGCTGAACAGCAGAGGCACTGACCTTTCTTTCCATCTCCTTACTCTGTCCTTTCTTTGCTTACACAGGGAAGGACGTGCCGCTCTCGTTACCTCATTTTGCATGTTCAAGTACATGGCTCTGTACAGCATGATCCAGTATGTTGGTGTTCTGCTGCTCTACTGGGTATGACTGGTGACCCGAGCTCCTGGTTAGAACTGAAACAAGGAGTTGCATCCTCCCAACCTGCATGCCTCTTGAGGAAGAGTGCACGTGGCGGAGCTTGGAGGACCAAGGGCCCCTCTGAAACTACCTTTATGGTGAAAGTAAATCAGAAATAGATGCACACAGGAGAAGCTGAAGGTGTCAATTCTCTGACTCTCTGACAGAGACATTTTGTGTGTAGTAGTAGCTGAAGATCAAGGCATAGCACTTTCTCGCGGTTGCTTCTGGCTGCTTGGACGAGGTCTCCATCTTCTCTGTTCCAGTGTGACTCTACCCGAGCGTACCATTCAGTAGTGAGATGATCTGGGACTGGGGAGCTGGTAAATGTTTCAGAGCCGCTCTCCCTGGGACAGCAAGCCCTGGTTATTCATGTTTGCTGATTTCCGTGGTGTAAATATGCCCACCATGGCTGGTTTCGAGCTGCCTGCCTGACGTCACTGAGCATGGAGTTGGGAAGAGATGTGCACATGGCATGTCATTATGTATGTAGTACTTGCACCCCAGAGTTAGAAGACTTGTAAATATCTTAAAGAACATAGATAACAGCACAATGTAGGAAAAGGATTAGGAAGTGCTGGATTGGGGGTATTTATTAGCTTTGTTTTAGCATAATGTATTTAATGGTAGATTTGTATAATTTCAGGTTCTATAATGGCTGTGTTTAACAGCCAGTTCAAAAAAATAATCCCTGAAAACTTTGCAATCGACTCTCATGAGCGAGTATAAGCAGCCTACTGATGATTCGTTAGATTCATCTCTATGTCCTGCCCTCTTGCTTCTGGGCTGAAGGTTTCAGTTTTGTTATTTTCAGATTGCTTATGTCTTTTCCCGCTCACAATGAATGAGATGGAGAAGGAGAGGCTGTGCACAGAAATTTGGTCCTATTTTGGAATCCCAACAACTCATGCTACAAACTAGAGTTGAACTTGGGTCATCTTGATCTCCTTTCCACTAAAAGGGGGGCAAGGAAACAAGTTACTTGAAATCAGTAAGATCTTAACCTTTTTTTCCCCAAGAATATCAAGGATGCCTTATCAGGACTTGCTAATACCCAAGACTGCAAATAGTGGGTTCAATTATTCTTTTTCCACTGGTAAAATTTGGGTAAGATCACCACACATTTGTCTCTTGTTACTACTGGGAACTCACTGTCCTGTTGTTCCAGACCAAACCCTGACTTTCTGCTAGCAGGTAGAAAAGAGATCAGAGATGGATCTAGTAGAGTAAGACATCTCCCTCAACAGGAGGATGTTGATGTACAAAGGACCCAGCCTAGAAAGCACACAAAGGTGGCCTCCTGGTTGGAGGGGGTTTCACAGCCTTATCTTTGGTACTTCTACCAACACAAACAGGACCCTGGCCACACCTTCTTGTAAAATCCCATGTTGCAGGAACAAAAATGAATGCAACTGATGTCAGACTTCATCCAGAGGGTCACAACATTTTTGACCTGCTTTCCTTTTTCTTTTCAGGAGACAAACAGCCTTTCAAATTACCAGTTTCTGTTCCAGGATCTGGCCATCACAACTCTTATTGGTGTAACAAGTAAGACATTTTTGAAACTTTCTTGGCTCTTCCAGAAGGGCTGGTCCACTAGGAGGGACACCAGTTGCAGCCTCAGGGATATGGGACTTACGCCCAAAGGTCCATTCAGAGAGGGAAAAAGGAAATAAGAGCCCCATTTGTGAGTCTTGGATTGAAATAAAAGTATTAGCCATGGAAAAGCTGGCTAGTTATTTTTCTGTTTTCCACAAAATACGGGGCTTCCATAATGGTCATTAAACTTATTTATCTATTTGATTGTTTGTTTATATTTTGGGATAATTTATTGCTTTTCATTTTTTTAAAATATAATTTATTGTCAATTTGGCTAACATACAGTGTGTGCAATGTGCTCTTGGTTTTGGGGTAGATTCCTGTGGTTCATTGCTTACATACAACACCCAGTGCTCATCCCAGCAAGTACCCTCCTCAATGCCCATCACCCATTTTCCCCTCTGTCCACCACTCCTTCCCCCCACTACCCTCAGTTTGTTCTCTGTATTTAAGAGTCTCTTGTGGTTTGCCTCCCTTCCTCTCTGTAACTATCGTTTCCCCCTTCCCTTCTCCCATGGTCTTCTTGTTCAGTTTCTCAAGTGCACTTTGAAAATCAGGAATGCTGTCTTCAGTATGCTTTCAGGTGTAATTATAGTTAATATATGCCCAGTTTATAGAGGCTGGATAGCTTTTATGCTTTAGATCTTTTTTTTTTTTTTTAGTTTATTTATTTGCTTTGAGAGAGAGAGAGAGAGCAAGTAGGGAAGGAACAGAGAGGGAGAGAGAGGATCCCAAGCAGGCTCCATGCTGTCAATGCTGACAGGGCTCAATCTCATGAACTGTGAGATCATGACCTGAGTTGAAATCTAGAGTTGGACACTTAATCGACTGAGCCATCCCGGTGCCTCTGTTTTAGATCTTTAAATCCTAGCCTTTGGGGATTTTGAATGAAGATTAAAGATAATCTTGCCATTAGGCCACTCCCATTTCCACCTCTTGATTAACATGAATTGTCTTCCCAATTTCCCTGCTGTAGGCTTTCACCCCAACCCATCCACTCCCCACCATCCACCATATTCTCTGCTTTCCTCTCTGTTACATATAAATGCCAACAGCTCCACTTATACGTTTAATCCTACCTCTTCCTACCTTCTTGGGGATTTTGTTTCTGTTATAATCTCCTTCTTCACGGTCATCAACTTTTCTCTGGTCTGCTGGATCAGCATATAAATATATTTTCTTATCTTCTACCAGATCTGGTATTCAACCAAATTATTAACTACTTATTGAGTGCCTAATTTGTACTACTTACCATAATAGGCATTTAGAACACATCAGTGAAAGGGAAAAAAATTCCCTTTCCTTGCATTCTGGTAAAACAACCTGGTTGTTCAAAGACCTGGAGCCATCCTTGGTTTCTCTTTTCTTTATCCTTCACATCCCTTTGGATGGAGCTCCTGTTGGCTCTGCTTTCCGAAGCTCTGTACCCCCTGACACAGAGCCGTGTCACCTCCCTTGCGGATTCCCACAACAGCCTCACAACTCATCTCGCTTCCCCTCCTCCCCATTTACCTTTCAAAGAGCAGTAAGAGTGTTAATTTTGAAAAGTAAATTTTATTGCCACCTACTTGCTTAAAATGCTCTAGCCCCTGCCTGCTTCTGCTTCACTTACAACCACATTGTTACATTCTTATCCCAGGCACCAGGGTCTTCTTGTCACTTGAGCGTTGTCAAGCTTGTGATCACCACAGTACCTTTGTTTTTGCTCTTTGCTTTGCCTAAAACACTCTCCCTTTCCATCTTTATATGGCTTTGGTTTTTTCTTATTCAGATCTTAGTTCAAATGTCACCACCTCAGGAAGTTCACTTTAAGTAGTCACCAAGCCAATTTTTCTCTATCACACAATTGTGCTTTATTTTTTTTTTTAGTTCCCAAGTTTTATTCAAGAATTCATACAAAATGTTCCAGATAAATGAGTTTTAATCCGCCTCTTCCTCCTCTTTCTCATCTTGGTTAATCCGGAAGTAACACAGTTTGTAACTCTCTTTGCTGTTAGCAACTACTCGCAATGAATCACAGGGATTATTCTTCAGATATATTTTTTAGGTTTATTTCTTTATTTTGGGGGGGGGGAGAGAGAGAGAGAGCATGCACAAGTGGGGAAGAGGCGGAGAGAGAGGGAGAGAGAAACAATCCCAAGCAGGCTCCACACCGTCAGTGCAGAGCCCCATGTGGGGCTCAAACCCAGGAACCATGAGATCATGGCCTGAGCCTAAGCTGGATGCTTAACCAACTGAGCCACTCAGGTGCCCCCTTCAAATATTTTTTTGATGAGTTATTTCGAACACCATTTGGAAAAAAGCACCTCAGAAGTTACTGTAATCTTGTTTTTGTTCCTTTCAGTGGTTAGAGCCCCTCCAACTGAGATTCCCAGATTTTCCATTCATTTTGATTCTCTCTTGAACAAACTGCTCAAAATTGGCAGCCTCCATGATTCCCTCTTCTACAGGGTGGGTGCAGTCAAGGGCAAACTTCATAACTTGCTGCTTCTTCTTCCTTTTTCTTTTCTATTTTTTTTTTTTTTTGCCCCCTTTCACCAGAAACTTTTTCATGGGCACCATGGTGGCAGTGGAGGCAGAAAGCACAATTGTGCTCTATTTGTGTGTGTGTGTGTGGGGGGGTGCCCTTCACAATCTGAAGTTATACTTTTATCTGTGTTTTTATTTGCGTCTTCCTGCCTCCCCTGTCCCAGAGTGTGTGCGTTGTGAGAACAGCACCTTGTCTATCTTGACTACTGCTGTGTTCCCTGTAATTCTGACAGTGTCAGGTGTATCCAAGGGGCTCAAATCTCTGGAAAGAACACCCTTGGCCAGTCCATACTGTTAACAGAATTCTTCTTATGAAGCCAAGCCTATCTCTATGTAACTTGCACCCATCCCAGCTCTGCGATTTAGGGTGGCAAAGAGCCATCTATGTTTTCTCCCTAGATCAGTCTTTCTTCCACATTTTTCAAAACAGCCCTCATTTCAGCTCTAATTGTTCTCTGTTTAGTAACAAGCATCTCCAGGTTTTCCTCTATATTTTGATAAATAACTTGATTATTTTTTGTTCTTATGGTTACTAATATATATTCATTATAAAACAAAGATGGAAAACATTGCAAGATATAACAAAGGAAAAAAATCCATCTTTATTCTACCATTTAGAACTAATGAATTAAAGCATTCTGTATGTATATAAATGAAGAAATTTGAATTATGTTCTCTATATAGTTGTGCGTACATTTTCTTCATTTAACTTTGTCATAAATTTTCATGTCATTAAATATTTTAATTATTTTTTATTGTGGTAAAATATACATAACATAAAATATGCCATTTTGACCATTTTTAAACATATAGTTCAGGGGCATTAATTACATTCACAGTTTTGTGCAATCATTGCCACTCTTTACTTCCAAAATTTTTACATTTCCCCAAACAGAAACTGTACTCATTAAGTAATAGCTCTCCGTTGTTCTGTCAGTGCAGAGCCCAATGTGGGGCTTGAAACCATGAACTGCAAGATCATGACCTGTGCCCAAGTTGGATGCTTAACCGACTGAGCCACCCAGGTGCCCCTACAGCCTTTTATATTTGCTCAAATAGTTACTTTTTCAAAATGTTTTTATTTTTTATTTTTATTTATTTTTGAGAGAGAGAGAGGGAGAAAGAGAAACAAAGCACGAGTGAAGGAGGGCCAGAGAGAGGGAGACACAGAATCTGAAGCAGGTTCCAGGCTCTGAGCTGTCAGCACAGATGTTGAACTCACAGACTGTGAGATCATGATCTGAGCCAAAGTCAGATGCTTAACCAACTGAACTACCCAGGCGCCACTCAAATAGTTACTTTTACTGGACAAAAGAAAGAATGTCAATGAAGAGGTAGAAATTATAAAAAAGATTCTTTAGAAAGAATTTCTTTTGGCTCCTTTTCATATTTTCTGTCTTTTTATTGACATTTTCATTTTGTTCATACATTGTTTCCTAATTTCTTTGAGCATATTTGAAAGAGTTGTTTTCGGGGCGCCTGGGTGGCTCAGTCAGTCGAGCATCGGACTTCGGCTCAGGTCACGATCTCATGGTTCGTGGGTTCGAGCCCCGTGTCGGGCTCTGTGCTGACAGCTCAGAACCTGGAGCCCACTTCGGATTCTGTGTCTCCCCCTCTCTCTGCCCCTCCCCTGCTCATGCTCTGACTCTCTCTGTCTCAAAAATAAATAGAAACATTAAAAAAAAGAGAGTTGTTTTATAAAATTTTTTAAAAATTTATTTATTATTGAGAGACAGAAACAGAGCATGAGCATGGGAGGGGCAGAGAGAGGGGGAGACACAGAATCCGAAACAGGCTCCAGGCTCTGAGCTGTCAACACAGAGCCCGACGTGGGGCTCGAACTCACAAACCACGAGATCATGACCTGAGCTGAAGTCGGATGCTTTACTGACTGAGCCACCAGGCGCCCCTGAAACAGTTGTTTTAAAGTCTTTGTCTAACATATCATATGACTTCACTCATATGAGGACTCTAAGATACAAAACAGATGGACATAAGGGAAGGGTAGCAAAAATAATATAAAAACAGGGAGGGGGACAAAACATAAGAGACTCTTAAATATGGAGAGCAGAGGGTTACAGGAGGGGTTATGGGAGGGGGGATGGGCTAAATGGGTAAGGGGCATTGAGGAATCTACTCCTGAAATCATTGTTGCACTATATGCTAACTAACTTGGATGTAAATTTAAAAAATACATTTTTAAAAAAGCTGGGATTTGGAGAAAAATAATCAAAGTCTTTGTCTAGTAAGTCCAATGTCTGGGTGTCCTCAGAGGTTATTTCTGTCAACTTATTTTGTTCTGCTGAATATTATAATGTCGTAACTCTGGAAATCCAGATAACTCTGGAAATCCCCCTTCCCTGGGACTTGATGGCTTTTGTTCTGCTAGTTTTTGAAGGCTGTCATAGTCCATTTGTTTGGTGACTTTCCTAAACTATTTTTTGCAAAGACTGTATCAGTTGCCATGTATGGTCAATGAAATCTCTGTTCCTTTAGCTTTTGTTTAGCTAGTGTTTTTGACAGAGATTTTCTTGACTTCCATGAGTGCAAAACCATGAACAAAGAACAACCTCTCCCAGTCTTTGCAGATTTGTTCTGTGCTGGGGCCCTTCAACACTCAGCCAGGCTTGTGCTGAGTGCAGAGATCATCCAGAGCTCAAAACTGAGGGGCTATTCCAGTCTTTCCTGAGTGGGTAACTTGCCTTAGGTGTGTGCATGGTTTTCTATAGTCCCCAAAATACACATATGTTTTTGAAAGCCGTAATTTTCCAAAGAAACGTTCTTTAGCTTTTCTTTATCGTAGCTATTATTTTATGTCTCAACTGCCATCTTTTGCCCCAGGTGACTGTGGGTAGTTGGTGAGCCTTACAGTTGTTTTCAAGCAGTGGATGCTGCTGCCCTGAGTTCAGTCTTGCATTAGGTGAAACAGAGATGAGCGCCTTGCACCAGTCCTTCAGGTACCCCCAGACAGGTTAGAATGGACATACCCAATGGATGCAGTTTGCTCTTCCTCTCTGTGACCAGAGACCAGAGTCCTCCACTGGGAGGGCCAATGACCGACTTTGAAATTGCCACTGAGCTGAGGAGGGGTAGGGCAATGGCAAGTACAGATGTCACAAAGCTTTCCTACCATTTTTAAGTTGCCTTTTTCTTGATTCAGCATTTGTTTGACTTCTGTAAACCTTTGTTGTTCATAGTTCTGAAAAAGTTAGTTTTGATAGTTTCTGCTTGTTTTTCAATGTTTCTGTGGAAGGATGGGACCTTAGGGCTGTCTGCTCTGCCATTTTTTCTGATGTCACTTCTCATTTTGTCATTGAATATTTTTTTAAGTTTATTTAATTTATTTTACTTAAGTTTATTTATCTGAGAATGAGAGAGTGAGCAGGGGAGGGACAGAGAGAGAACAAATCCCAAGCAAGCTCCACGCTGTCAGTGCAGAGACCAAGGCGGGGCTCGAACTCACGAACCACGAGATCATGACCTGACCCGAAATCAAGAGTCAGATGCTTAACCAACTGAGTCACCCAGGTGTCCCATTGTCACTGAATATTTTAAAGCATTGTTTCTTAGTGACTGCCTGTTGTTTCATTATGTAGATGTACATAGTTTACTGTAAGTGATGCACTAAAGAACATCTTTCTACATCTCTGATATTTTTAGCTTAAGACAAATTTCCAGAAATGGAATAACCATGTCAAATGTTATGAACATGTTCCGGTGTTTTCATATTTATTGCCAAATTGCCCTGCAGAAGGTTTGTGTCAGTGTACGTTTCCAGAAGCAGTGTATAAGAGTGTACATTATCATCATGCCCTCACCTATAATTTGATGGGCTTTGCCTATTTAATAGGCAAAACTGAACCACAATTTCTTTATCCATTCATCAGTTGATGGACATTTAGGCTTTTCCCACAATTTGGCTATTGTTGAGAGTGCCGTGGCAATGAGAAAGAATGAAATATGGCCCTTTGTCGCAACGTGGATGGAACTGGAGAGTGTGATGCTAAGTGAAATAAGCCATACAGAGAAAGACAGATACCATATGCTTTCACTCTCATGTGGATCCTGAGAAACTTAACAGAAACCCATGGGGGAGGGGAAGGAAAAAAAAAAGAGGTTAGAGTGGGAGAGAGCCAAAGTATAAGAGACTCTTAAAAACTGAGAACAAACTGAAGGTTGATGGGGGGTGGGAGGGAGGGGAGGGGAGGTGATGGGCATTTAAGAGTGCATCTTGGGGCGCCTGGGTGGCGCAGTCGGTTAAGCGTCCGACTTCAGCCAGGTCACGATCTCGCGGTCCGTGAGTTCGAGCCCCGCGTCGGGCTCTGGGCTGATGGCTCGGAGCCTGGAGCCTGTTTCTGATTCTGTGTCTCCCTCTCTCTCTGCCCCTCCCCCGTTCATGCTCTGTCTCTCTCTGTCCCAAAAATAAATAAAAAACGTTGAAAAAAAAAATTAAAAAAAAAAAAAAAGAGTGCATCTTTTGGGATGAGCACTGGGTGTTGTATGGAAACCAATTTGACAATAAATTTCATATATTAAAAAAAATAGCCAAAACTGAAAGCATTTCATGATTGTTTTTGTCTTCTCCCTGAAGAATTGCTCCTATGACTTGAGTTTGAAGCCATTCATTATATTTTGTTCCCTCAAAACCCTGACGTACTCCAGTTTGTCAGTTTCCTTGGCTGTGTGGGCCTAAGAAGTTACACCGTTCTTCTGATGAAGAATACAGTATTTTCCTTCTCTCACAAACATAACACTTGAATTTATTTTGTAGTGAATTTGAATGGTGCCTACCCCAAGCTGGTGCCCTTCAGGCCTGCAGGACGGCTGATCTCCCCACCTCTGCTGCTCTCTGTGATTCTCAACCTTCTTCTCAGCTTAGCCATGCACATTGCGGGCTTCATTCTGGTTCAGAGGCAGCCTTGGTATTCCATGGAGATGCACAGGTACTATCACAGCTCTGATTCCAGCTTCTCACATCCTAATTTCCATCAAACATGGTCTGGCCCTTATGACAAGAAGTAAAGGGTTCTTCATTCTTCTGGAGGCGTTGGCTTTCTTTCAAGTCCCTTGGGGAATTTTCCAGTGATCTTCTCTCCTCTGTAGCACAGTTTGAGGATATTATCCATTGGCACTTACTTTTGCCTGTCTTGTGTGATAATGATCCATGACCTTCTTTTACACCTAGGGTGACCATGCATTATAATTTGCCCAGACATCCCCAGTTTGAGCCTGATATCCCAGTGAAATTTTTTAAATTAATTAATCCTTGAAGTATATTTGGCATACAATGTTACATTAATAACAAGTTATCAATTCGACCATTCTATACATCATTCCTTGCTTACCATGATATGTGGTGCCCATCTGTCACCATATATTAATATGCTATTTTTGATTACAGCTCCTATGCTGTAATTTGCATCCTCATAACATTCATTTTATAACTGGAAGTTTGGACCTCTGAATCCCCTTTATCTATTTTTCCCACCCCTTCCACGCATGTCTCCTCTGGCAACTACCGGTTTTGCTGATGATACTAGTCTTTTCCTTTCACATTCAAATATGCTCCTGTTGGATGATAAATTATATGGTCACCCTATTTATCAATATTCAGAGATCTTAAGCCACAAGAGGAAAAACTCATGGCTTACTCATCTTTTTCCCACATAACCTTACTACACATGAAGGGTACCCAAATTATTGAATAAATAACTTGTCTATCTATCTATCTACCTATCATATATCTATCTTTTATCTATTCATCTATCCAAAATATAGATCTATCTGTGTTGGTTTCTTTCCCCTTATTTTTCAGTATATTCTTTCCCAAAGTGTAGGTAATTACAAAAGCACTGAGGGCATGGAATCCTGTAGATACCAGTGCTCCATAAAGACCTGTCATCTTCGTTCATTACCTTTTTTGTTTCCTTTTTAGTGCCTGCACAGTGCAAAATGAAAGCATCTCAAAGTTAACCATTTCTCCCACTGCTCCAGAAAAAATCGGAAGTAATGGTGCCTTCACAAGCTTCGAAAACACTACCATATGGTTCTTGGGAACAATCAACTGTATCATCGTGGCTCTTATTTTCTCTAAAGGAAAACCATTTAGGCAGCCCATATATAAAAATTGTGAGTAGCGTTGTACCAGATCAGAGGTGAGGGGTCATCAGAAGGAACAGACATGCCCAGGTCACTCGGGGAGCAGCAGCGGAGTTGATGCTTATCTGGAGCCCTTGACTTTATACTCCAGGGCTCTATAAACACATTTGGCAGCCTCATTCTTAGCTCCTTTCCTCAAAGCTGCATTAAATTCTAGGGCTTCTTCCTCTACCTCTTTCCTTCACCGGAAGTTTGTCTCCAGGTGTCCTTTCATGGCACCACTGTAAATTGGGACGAGTCATTTATTTCCTCACGTGTCAGTACTTGTCGGAATTCATCTGGGAGGAGGTGGAGAGAGAGAAGTGTCACAACACTCAGTTGGAACATGTCTCCTGCCATGAAGACAATGGTTAAGATGGCATTGTGTGTTTGGCAGCCTGGGAGGGGGTCCAGCCTGAAGGAACCTGGCTATAGTAATTGTGGAGGCTCTTGGCCAAAGTACATGCTACCTCCTTACATTCTGGACTGGAGTGCGGTGTGTGTTAGGAGAAGTGGGTGACCTGGTTACCCTGTGGAACATTCATTTGTATACATCCCTACCTCTCAAATTGGGAACATTTAATTAATTAAATATTTAGTTAATTATTTTTACCTTTACTTATTTATTTCAAGAGAGAGAGAGGGAGAGAGAGCATGAGCACTGGAGGAGCAGAGAGAGAGAGCAAGAGAGAGAATCCCAAGCAGGCTCCATGCTGTCAGTGCAGAGCCTGATGTGGGGCTCGAACCCATGAACTATGAAATGGTGATCTGAGGCGAAATCAAGAGTTGGATGCTTTAACAACTGAGCCACCCAGGCACCCCTAATTGGGAAAATTTAGAAGCATAAGTTGAAGGATCAATGTCCTCATAAAAATTAGTTTATTTAGAGAAAATTATTTTGCCTTTCTCCTTCTTGGGATGAGAAAGCAGTCAAATGCTTACCTCTACATTACTGCAATTTAAATATTTGTTTATTTACAGCCCTCTTTTTTTTCCAGAATAGAATTTGAAGCAGGGGATTGGCATTAAAAAGACTTGGGTACTTAACTGTCTTCAAGGCATTTTTTGAAAATATATTAGGTCAAAATTGCTCTCTCTGTATTTCCCACTTTTATTAATTGAAACTTACAACATGCATGTGAAAATTTCCATCTGCTTCAAGGACATGCATAGAAATTGTGGAGGTGAGACCCATTGCATAGAAATGAGTACTTTCCATTTATTATGCTGTGTTTGGATGTAGGAATCAAGTAAGCTTAATCAGTGTTCATCTAGACTATGTCTGTCAATAGATGTGAAACTCCGTATATACTCCAATTTCTCTAAATGATAGCTTGTGTTCTTATTTCCTCAGATATATTTGTCCTTGTGCTGGTCATACAGCTGGGTGTGTGTCTATTCATTCTATTTGCTGATATTCCAGAATTATATAGGCGTTTGGATGTAAGTCTTATCTCTGGGCTATAATGATGGTTTACTGTTATATAATACCCTGACTGCAAGAAGCAGGTCACGGTGGCAATTGACATGGACTCGTGACACTGATTATCCTTTTGGAATAGTAGAGTTAAAAAAGAATACTACATTTATTTGTATTTTTTTTAATTTAAGCCAGCCAGGAAATAAGATTCTGTCTAGTCTTGATTTCAAATATTTCAGAAGCATTGGCCATTTTTCTTTTAAAAGATCCCTGTAAGAATGGAAAAATCTATATACATACACTGTTTCAAGCGTAAGAAAATTTTTTCCCCTAAGCGCTTCTGTTTTGAAGCAGTTGAAACAGTTTGCCTATAACACTTTTTCTGTTAATTCTCAAATCTGTACTTACATCTTTAAAAAAAATCTCTATAAAGACGTGTTTGTATGTTCATACTTAATGTCTGCAAAACTTGTTTGCAAAGAGCCATAACTTACCTCATGAACTCTCTTAGAGTGTGTAATTTTGAGGCAAATGTCAAAATCTATGAGACAATTTTTACATATACAAGCTAGGGGAAATGTGTATTTCAATTCCTTTAACCTATACTTTTGAATTAGAAGTTTATTATTACCAAATGTCCTTTAGACCAATAAATAGAATACAGAAGAGATGGTAAAAGGGAATGGACTTTTTTTACTTAGTGCTACGTGAGCCTGCCTGCCCACCTCTCCAACTCAAAGACACGTGTCATGAAGGCCAAGGTCCTATCTTATTCAGTTTCATATTACCAGTGCCTAACATAACCCATGGCACATAAGGGCAGTAAGTGACTGATCCTTGTAGATCAGGTTCCTAAATGGAGATGAGCACTGGAAGCTCACAGTTCATTGCAAACCAGCAAAACCTTCACAAACCCTTCTTGACACGTGACATACAAACTCATGTCTACATTCGGTTTTCCTTGTGATAATTGTATCACTGTGGTTAACAGCGTAATTGCCACTATTGTTAAATATGTTCACGAATTCGAGTAAGCAGTCATGGAGATAGTCTTTGGCTGCTAGACTTCTAAGTGAGTTAAAACTTCTTAATCCTGCAGAAGTTAGGGTTAAGATATGTTGGGTTTAGTCACACTCTTTAAGACGAAAGAGTCTTACAGAGAGGCTGATTCCTCTGGTACAACAAAATAGGGAGCCTATTTAGTTTTGGGAGGACCTGTGTGGGGTCATTGCCAACATGACTGCCAAGGAGTCTGCAGAGAATTATTGCTCACCCTAAAAATAATTATTTTTCTTATTACATAAATTTGTGGGTACATTCTAGAAAATGTGAATATGCAGGCAGAGAAAATTATAACAGTATTCACTCTATCCTTCCATCTTTGAAACTTTGTATATTATAAAAGTGCATTGACTGATTTATGCAGTTTACTTTAAATGGAATCATGCTGTTTTGTAACCTAGTTATTGCTCATTTTAAAAAATTACATTTTTTTAAAAATAGAGATACATTCACAAAGTTTAATATTCAAAAGTTAAAAAGTTCTGTCCTCTCATCCTTTTTCCCCTGCTACCAGGTCTCCTCTCTGGAGGCTACTCATGACGACACTTTATTTTATACACTTTTATTTTTATACACATATTTTATACATATGCCTACACACACACACAGACACATATATATATATTTCCTTTTTTAAATTGTTTTAAATGTTTATTCATTTTTTGATAGAGACAGAGCGTGAGTGGGGGAGGGGCAGAGAAAGAGGGAAACACAGAATCCGAAGCAGGCTCCAGGCTCTGAACTGACAGACATAGCCTGATGCAAGGCTCGAACTCATGGACCATGAGATCATGACCTGAGCCGAAGTCGGATGCCCAACCGACTGAGCCATCCAGGCGCCCCATATATATATTTCTTATATGTGTATTCTGCCACATTCTTACACAAATAGCAGACTATTAAATTTTCCAGGTCTTCTGAGCTGAAGATGGCAAAATGAGATGAGACGTGTGAGCAAGCTATGGAGGAAATGCCTGTAGGGGCAAAAAGACGAGGAAGCCCAAAGAGAAGGGGAGGGTGGCACCTTATGATGTAGGTCTGACCCCCATGAAGGAGTGACAGGAGGGCCAGAGGGTAAGGTTTCAGATTGCAGTGCAGTTCTAAGAAAGCCCAGCCACAGTTGCCCATCACAGGTACCTAGTATCTTATAAGAATGAGTGTGATTAGAAGACCTGCCATCCTCAGGTATTAGCTATGAGCAACTCATGAGGAGTGTGGGCTCAGGGTAGATGTGGTGGGAGATTCCAAGGGTAGCACTGGAGCACCTGCTACTTACTCTCCTGGCAGGAGACCCTCATGGGGCATGCCCATGGCTGCCCCGACCACACACGGTTCCGCACCACGATCTTTCATGTTACAGTGTATTTTGGTAATTGTCCCACGACAGTACATAGAGCTTCCTCATTCCTCTTTTTACGTTAATATATTGTTTCAATATACATATATGTACCATAATTTATACGCAGCCCCCGTTGATAGACATTTAGGTTGCTTCCAATGTTTTGCTATTCCAAACAAAGCTGCAATAAAATAACTTTATACATATACCATTTCAGGCATGTACAAGTCTGTCTCTAGGATAAACTCCCAGAAATGGTTTTCCACTTTTAATTTTAATGGCATTGCCCTCCATAGAGTTGTACCAGTTTATAATCCCCCCAGTGTAGAAGGCAGTATATGAGACAGTGCCGGGTACAGCAGTGTGCACTTGGTTTCATTTCATCCATCCATCCACTCATTTATCTAGCCAGACATCCATTCCCATCCAGCTCCACTTGCCCCACTGGTGAGTACCCTTGTCATGGCACCATCTGTGCAGCCGTGCACACAGCCCTGAGGGTAAAGCCGTGGCTCGGGGCTGCAAAGCAGGGCTCAGCTGAGGGGAGATGTGGCACCAGAGAGACAAGGCCTCCTGGGAATAGAGCCACATTCCTGTATTCCCTCATAAAAGCGAGCAACGCAAGCAAACAAAAACACTTTTATCAAATTTGTCAAATTTTGATCGAATTGATTTGGGGAAATTGAGAAATTACAGGGGCAACCAAAAAATAAAAAGGAGAAGAAAGAAAGATAAAAGAATAAAAGCAGCAATCATAGTTTCCGTTATTATGTGTGTGCCTCTAATATGCACACATGTAATGTCTACATGTAAGCATGTCTATTACACACGTGATTTATAACCTATGAAAATGTACACTGTGAACATGTGAACAGCTTTCTGACATTTATTTGTCTTCAAACTAACAGTGATTCTCCATCTCCCACCAGCTTCTCTGCACTCCTCTTCTGTGGAGGGTTTACATCACAATTATGCTCAGCTCCAACTTCATTGTGTCCCTTGTGGTGGAGGTAAGTGCCCTCCGGCTTCTGATCACTGTGGGTAGGGATGGACGGGGCATTCTTTGGGAGTCTGAAAAAAGGAACAGCCTTAGAGGATAAGAGTCAGCAGTCCAAGAGGCTCCCTGCCCTGGTGACATGAGCAATGGTGCTTTCCTCTAGTGAGCTCCAAACAAGGTGTTAATTTTCTCATCGACATGGTGGACCTGGAGAGAATGGGATTATGATGTCTAAGGACCTGTTTGTTTCTAAAATCCACAAGTAGAGAACTGACTCAATTCGTTTTTTTGAAATTACGTATGATTCACATACTACAAAATTCGCCTTCTTAAAAAGTGTGCAGCTCACTGAGTTGTGCAACCATCACCACTAATTCCAGAACATTCTCATCACCCCAGAAGAAATCCTGTACCCATTAGCAGTCGTTCCTCATTCCCCCTTCCCCCTTCTTCACCCCTTGGCAACCACTAATTTACTTTCGGTCTCCACGCATTTACCTATCAGGACATTTCACATAAAGGGAATCATAGAATACGTGGCCTTTTATGTCTGGATTCTTTCACTTAACAACGTCTATTTCTTTTACTTTACACATGGGAAATAAGATTCATAGTGAGCTTTTCTTAGATTTGATTCTTCATCTCCCATTTACTCCATTTCCTCAGTGAAATGAGTTTGTGGTCTCCTTTCTTTGGCTATGTGGTTCACTCTCCTCCTTCAGCGCTGTTATTTAGACCAAATCTTCATTCTTCAAAGCCTCCTGGAGAACAGGGGTCACCGTTAGAAAAGACATCTATGTCAAAGGGGAGGTGAGCATCAGATTCCATCTGTCCCCAGTCTGGGTGGCAATGTTTCCAGTGGCAAACACAGCCTTATGCCAGTGAGGGGAGAATCCCTGGAACCTGACTTCTCTGCAGCACCTTCCTTAACAGGCAGGGTAAAAACCACACAGGAGACAGTGGCAGAAAAGAACATAGAATTAAGGTACTAGAGCCTCTCTCTGTGTGCATATCCAGGACTTCTCAAACTTGAGTGGGCATCAGAGTCACCTGGAGGGTTTATTAAAACCCAGGTTGCCCAGCCTTTCCCCTAGCATTTCCGATTCAAAGGTCTAGAATAGGCACAAGTGTTTGTCAGGTGATTCTGATACTGCTGGTGGAGGGACCACACTGTGAAGTACCGTGCTAACCCATATGGTCTCCAAAGCCACCAAATTAATAAGAGAGGGTCGCATGAGTGTCCTCATACCCAGCTGCAGAAGGATGAACCTTGCCCTTTAAAGGATAATCTTATGTTCGTACCTTGTCCTTGTCAGTGATCACATTATTTCCTCTGCCTGGTATAGCTTCCCCCAATATCTCCTTATGGGAATGCTATTCCATCCTCTATGGCACAGCAGTAGTAGTATCGTCTTCATGAATCTTTCCCAAAGCCTGGATGGGTGAGTCAAGTAACAGTGGTTTAAACAGTCAAGATATTTATTGTCTCACTTAACCGGAAGATTCGAGGTAAGTGGCCATAGAGTTGGTTCAGCAACTCAGTGGTGTCATTGGGGATCATCAATCTTTCTCTCTTCTGCCTCCCCATCTTTAGATACGGGCCTTTCATATTTGCGTGTATTGCTTATGGTGTCCAGATAGCTTCCGCATAGCTGAGCATTACCTGTGTTTTGATGCAGGAAAAAAAAATGGAAGGAGAGGCACCAGCAAGCTTTTCTTCCCTTAAGTATGAACCCTTTATAAGGAAACAAAGTCATTTTCTAGAGCCACCCTGCAGACTTCCTCTTATGCCTCATTGGTCAGAACTGTGTCTCATTGTCATCCTGAGGAGAAAAGGATTCTGGGAAAGTGGATCTATGCCAAACATTAGACAGATTTGCTGACATTGTGTGTGAGTTTTTTTCTCTTAGGTGGGCAGGAAAAAGTTGGGAGGATTGTGCTATAGGTAATCGAGCAACAAAGTCTCCCATAATCCTCTAGCAGGAAGCCATTCGAATGTCACCATGTTTGCAGATAAAAGAAAGCATAAGCCGGAAGTAGTTCACCTGGGTTGGAATCCTTTCTTGCCGCCTGACTCTGGGCAGCACTTGCAACTCCACTTCTCTATGTCTCCGTTTTCTCATCTGAAACGCCGTGATAATAAGGGTACCAGGGTTACTGTGAGCATGAAAGGTGAACACAGAAAAGCATGTAGTAAAATGTTTGATAAATATAAACTATTATCATTATGTTATCTCTTGTGATACTTAGCATTTCTTAGTTTGTATCTATCAGTCATGCAGGCTTTCATTTGTTCATTCACTCCACAAACATTTGTTGACCCTGTGCCATGACCTAGGGTGCAATTCGAGGCAAATCCTGATGATGGAGGGATGCTGCTCACAGTCTACAGCAAGTGTGTAGATTGTGTAAACAGCACTGACAAGAACTCATCTCAGTATCTACAGTGTCTAAAACCCTGCTTTATTCTAATAGAAGCTGGGTAAAGCTTTGTTCAATTATTAAATGTTAAGAAGTGACGCTGCTTGCCTCCAGCAGATGGAGAGGATAATTTGACACTCATGAAAGATTAAGTTTCTCCTTTGTTTCTCGAGTCCACTGAGAAATGGAGACCGGCGTAGATGTTCAGTGGGGGTTCCCAGCAGCTTTCACACTGAGAAATGATGCTGTGGGGTCCTAGCTCTCACCCCCAGGCTCCTGCATGGCAGTCTTCACTTATTCGAAGTTACCTTCTGCTGTCAGTAGGCATTCAGGAACAAACCAAAGCCATTTGAGTCTGTGGTTGAAGGAAGTTGTAATGGAGAATTACAGACACTAAGATTTCATGCCCTATGAGGTGAGCAGAGTAGGTAAAGACCGCAGGCTATCACGGATGCAGCAAGATGTTTTCCTCACATAGCTCTAGGTATATCTGACAGGAGATACTAAAGATTGGTGGCCAGCTGGTGACAAAGATGGTCCAGAGAGGTTTCAAGGGACAGGCATGGGGGATGGCTGGCCTCCTGTTGCACAGTTCTAAATATTTCCTGGTCTGCTGAGAGGACTAAGACTATCCCTAATTTTAGAGCAGTCTTGATTGGGATCTTATCCTCACCTTGCTTTCTCATGATCTAACCTCCAACTGAAAGGCATAGGAGCTAATCTGGATAGTTTTAATCCTTCTCGTTTTTATTACTTATGTGTTTGTGTATATATGTGTGTGTATGTATGTATGTATGTGTGTGTGAATTATTTTAGTAGCCAATCTGAAGAGCTTGTGTGGTGAAGTTTTTGTTTGTTTGTTTTATGTTTTTTGTTTTGTTTTGTTTTGTTTTACAAATCATATTTCTTCAAGGGTTTCCTTTTGTTTCTAGTTCTACATTTAATTTATAATGTAGAGTGACAGAACAGGTTACTTCTCGGTCCTTCAGTTTCCCAATCCAGACCAGCAAGGTGAGACAGGCCATTATACTTCTAGAATTGTGATAACACTCAAGGCATGTCTTATAGCACTAAAGTCTCTGTGTGTGTGTCTGTATGTGTGTTTGGTTTTGTTTCATTTTGTTTGTTTTTTTGTTTAAAACCTGATAAGATATCCTAGAGGTAAGTTAGACTTTAAAGACCAGTAATTGGATACCTATGATCCTGCCCTATTCCAGCTCGATGGAGAACTACTGTTCTCTTTTTAATTAAGAAGGACGAAACAAAAAACAAAAAAACAACTTGCTGTGGGAAAGTAATAATTTGTGGGGCTGAGTACAAAATGAAAAAGTAGAATAACAAGTCTGGCTAGGTGAGCCCTGAAGTTTACAAGATGCTCTTGAGATGGCTGGGTGGGTCTTTAACAGCCTGCTAACACATGATCCATTTTTTGAGACAGAAAGATTCAGACTAGCTGTTCTCTATTATTTCCATTGGCAATGGGACTCCAATATCAAAGATGGGTGGAATTTAGGAAAACTACTACCCTGGCAAAGGTCCTTGTGGAATCCCATAGAATTGATTCTTCCAATCTAGCAAAGATACCACTGATAGACACCAAAATGAGTTCTCATTCTGTGGGACAGCAGGCTTCTCATATTTTTTTGTTTTTCTCAAGATAACTTCTAAGATGGTTAACTTTTATGACTTACGATAAAAATGAAAAAATAACACAATAACCTCTTATACACTCTGTATTATGTTATAACTTGAGGTCTGTTTGAGGCTCAGTCTAACTCATGAAATAAAATGGCAGTCCAAAATGTTTCCAAAGAGACATATCTTCTATAATCTGCATTGTAGTGAAATACTTGTAGATGAAAGAGGCCACAGTGAATAGGGCCACAGTACATAGCTTATTGTCTTATTTATTTATTTAAAAAAATTTTTTTGATGTTTATTTATTTTTGAAGGAGAGGGAGACAGAGCATGAGGGAGGAGGGGCAGAGAAAGACAGAGACACAGAATCTGAAGCAAGCTCCAGGCTTCGAGCTCTCAGCACAGAGCTCAAACCCATAAACCACGAGATCATGACCTGAGCCAAAGTAGGAGGCTTAACTGACTAAGCCACCCAGATGCCCCCATAGCTATTTGTTAAGTAAATAATTCATAAAGGTGGTAAAGGGAGGCATCTATACCATGCCCTGCCCTACATTGTAAGGAGAGTTACACAAAGAAGGAATTATTATTTCTAATCACTGAAGCTCAGATAAGGTAACTGATTTGTCCATAATAGATGTCAGAGCTGGAACTTGAATCCAGATCTGTCCAGGTGTAAGACTGTGGCCCACATTCCAATTTATTGACCTGTATTCGGGACTATGAAGTCATATGGCAGGGCACACCAAAGCCACATCTTTCTATAGGGTAATTCCATGGGGTGTGGTAGGGAGTGGACTGCAGAATTTGAATGATTTTAAATTTAATTTATATATGAGATTCAAAAGGAATTTCACCCTCGAGGCAGACTACTTCAAGCTATGTTTCCAGATTCTTAAAACTGGGAACTCTCTCTTTTCCCAGAAGAGCTCCTTGAGTGGAAAAGCTTGAGAGGCTGAGACCTATCTCATGAAACCACATTGGATTTGTTCGTACAGGCCTCAAGTTTTTGTCAAGCTGGATCTAAGCAGCTAATGTGGTAGCTTCTCTGTAGGGTCTATGGAGGACCATAGCCAACCTCTGGTTGTAAAGAATAACTCTCTTATTTTGCAGGAGGCCATTATTGAAAACCGAGCCCTGTGGACAACATTCAAAAGGTGTTTTGGCTATCAATCAAAAAGCCAGTATCGGATATGGCAGAGGGCCTTGGCAGATGACCCCAGCTGGCCCCCGCTAAACCAAACGTCCTACTCTGACATGCCAGAGTGTGGCAGCGGGGTGTCTTACAGCAATCCGGTGTTTGAGAGCAATGAGGAACAACTCTGAAGCCAAAGTGATCTCTAAGGTGATAAAGCATAGAAACAATGACGAAAGGGACCAGTTTCAGTAATTTTCAAACAATGGGACTCTTACAAAATCAGCTGGAGTTTTTGGAATAAAAAAACCTATCCAATCACGGTCGCAAATTCAAGTTTACCTGATAAAATACTTTCTACAGAGCAGAACACTGCCCCCAGAAGAGTGCCTTCCTCTTGATTCTGAAAGTATTGATGGTGTTGGTGAATCAAGAGTGAGCTAACGATGGCAATCAGCCCAGAGACTGGGAGGCTAAAGGACAAGGAGAATATATACTCTCTTTTCTTAGGTAACATTTTTTAAATGAATTGAAAGTAGCACTATGTGTAGCCATAGAATTGTAACATGTGAAGGATCACCTTTGAATTCTTATTTTATTGATGGAAAAACAAGTGCATGAGAGCCATTATACCAGTCTTCACTGTCTGGTTTCCTTTCCTGCATAGTACTTTCAGAGTTGAGACATTTTCTTCTGCTTCTGACCTTCCCCTACATATTTGGAAGGATGGGCTAAGCTCATGCTTCAGTAACAAACAAGTCCCTTGTCTCAGTGGCTTAACACACAAGAGCTTCTTTCGTGGTCCAGGTGACTCTGTAGACTAGCTCTCCTCAGTGGTGACTGCTTCAATCTGTTGGCTCCACCGGCTGAAAACAAGTACTCCACGTTCACTATGATGGGAAAGGAAGAGACTGGAGAAGGCACAAAGGCTTTTCACTGCCTCACCCAAAAAGTGGAACGCCTCTCTTCCACTACTCACATCTCATTAATCAAGGGTTTGGCAAAGGAGCTGGGAAGTACAGTCTCCTGTGTTTAGGGCTGGTTTCATGGGCACATGACCTGTGCAGTCACCTGGGGCTCCATGCTTAGAAGGGCCCCACATTTGGTTTAATGCTTTGCTGCTGCCATCTCGAAATTCTTAATTTTTGATGCTCTTTGATACATGCTACTTTAGTTTCTCTCCCAGGAACCCGAGCTGGACCAACTACATAATTTGTGGGGCTGAGTACAAAATGGAAATTATTTTTGAGAAAAATTAGTCTTGTACCACAACATTATATGTTATCAATTGATGTAAGTGCTTATGCAATCTACACATTTCTTAAGTTTGAAAAGGCTTCAATTTTCAGGAAACAGAAATTGCCCTTATTTTATCACTATTACAATTTTGTTATCTCGGATTCATTTAGCATAGAAAACATCCAGATTTCTGTTAGCTCAGCAGACAACTATAAGTTTTAGGAAAACATCCACAGATAGTATTTTAAAGAAAAAGCAAAATTTTCATTACAAACCTCAAATCCTAGGTGAAGGTTCTGGACAGGGGGTGTGTCCCAAGCTGGCTTTTCTCCTTATCAATAGCATCTGCAAGCATTCCCTTCCCTGGCTGAATTCCGGAGCATGGCTGGAGGCTCTATGGCTGCAGATAATTCTGGAAACACAGTGTTTCTCAGCCATGAAAGTATCTTGTTGCTTCTGGTTTTAAAATAGGGTGTGAAGAATCATGTAAATAGGCTGCAGAATCATTGTCTTCCTTGGTACAGAAAGAAATGTTTCCTTTTACAAAGTTAGCCACAGCAGAGATATGGTAGCTCGAATGTCTTTTTCTAAAACTCGTAGTTTTCTCATTTTTCAACAGGGCAAGCTGGAGATGGTCTATAACCTAGTCCTGGGCAAGGGCATTCCCACCTAGAAGATCCCCTTACCAGGTGCTGTCACCTCTCTTGTCTCATTTGCATTGCACGATTCACTCAGACTCAGGCAAGGAAGGGCTTATCATCCACTTTTACACGTGAGGAAACTGAGATTCAGAGTAAGGAGAGCAGACCCAGGCCTCAGACACAGATCTCCTGAGCAAACCTTCTGTTGTTTCCAAATACCTCCTAATTACAAAGCTCCAGCAGGGCTGGGTGTTTGGGGTGATCTCACAGTAAAACAAAGAATAGGTTTCTTATTCGCCAGGTGGAAGGAAGCAACCTTTTGCTAATACCAGGGCCTAATGTTCAAATGAATGCCAGGCATCCTGCCAAGCTTGGGCTAGAGGCAGGTTAAAAACAAAACAAAACTAAAACCCATGAGTGTCTGTCTGTCTTTCTGAGACTCTGAGTTGCTCTTACCTTGGTCCTAAGTTCCATCCTCAGTGATTCAACAAGACCGGCAGGAAAACAGAGAGGGAAGACTCCATTTCTTCACCAGCCAAACAACCCTAAAATCTTTGTCAAAAGAGACTTATTCTGAAGACTGTACTTGAAGTTAACTGTAACTGAGAGGTAGTGAGAAAATGCTTTACTTGAAAAAATGGGGTTGGGGGTATTGTCAAGGGATGTGAGAGTTGTTTTCAAATACTTGAAGGGTTCCTGTGGGAGAGAAGGCTCCCACCTGTGCCTGGTGGCACGCTCAGTGTGTAAAGGGCACAGTGGGAATGGCTTCAGGCTGACACGAAGACCACTGCCCCAACAGCTCAAAAAGCAGTGGAAGCTGGTGACCCATGAGGTGTGTGCCCCATGACATTGGCAGTACAAGGGGATGGATATTCAGAGACCAATTAGAGGTGGAAGTCAACTATCCGATGGAATTCAATTACCTACCAGATCCTTTTCAGACTTGATATGCACATGTCTCAATCTTATGCTGTGATGTGAACCATTTACTTTCACTGCCCACATAGAATATCAGGCTGCCTATTGTGGGGAGACGAGCTGGGGAGGACAGATTTATAGCCCTGTGAGGTCCCACAGTCAAATGGGCTTGACTGCTCTGTACCTTGGAAGGTGGCTTTGGTTGGGGATAAGATTCTAGAAAACAGGTACCCACTGATGGGTCCTGACCACCAAACTGACAGCTGGGACATACTTCTGATGTGTGTGTTTTCATAGAAAGAGCTGCTTGAAAAAAATCAGTAAAGAAAATGTGGGAGAATGTGCCAAACCTGAGGTCAGAGTACCTGCGCCTGATACGCTTGTCTGACCAGGACTTGGAGGAGAAAAGAACACAGTCATCTGATGCACATCATTTAAAAGGTCCCTTGTATGTTCGCTCCAAGGTACGCAGCTCTGACCCACAGAGAGGAACTCTGGCTCTGGGTTCTTCTCACGAAACATGTAATGATCTGCAAATGGAAATATGTCTGTGCCATCTGCACCCTCTGAGCTCATAGAAGGGTGCGTGTGCACACTTGCAGATGCAATGACTAGAAAAGCAAGTATTTATTCAGAGTCCTGTATTTAGTTTATGCTGTAATAAGTCATTCTGTGCAAAAGAGGCAAGCATAATCTGTAATTCTGGTGTTATAAAATCAACCTTTTTCCCTTTCTGCAGTGGGGTATTTCACTGTGGCTAATACTCCAGGAATGTGGAATCAAAATCACATCTTTACAAAGTTTTAGACATTTCCTAATGCTGTAGACACCATTATTCCCCACTTGGTAACAGGGCACTACCGTCTACAAAAACTTTTGCACTCATTCTCTTGTTTAAGCCTCATGACAATCTAAAGAGGAAGGCAGGGCAAGAATTACTATCCTCCTTCTTTTGATGAGGTACCAGACCCTCCAAAAGTCTCAGTAACTTGTACAAGGGCATGTAGGAGCTGGAGCCGTGTTCAGACGCAGGACTTCTGCCAATGAGTTCTCTGCTCTGTCACTCTCCCATGTTTCTCCTGGATGAAATGTTTGTAGCATTGAAGAATAAGAAGGCAATCAAGGCAAGGTAACCATCCAGTGGACTGCCGTGACAAGTGTAATTGCTTCCAGAAAGAGATTTTAGTTCTCATAGTTCTCTTGAATTTGATCATCAGTCACAGAAAGGTCAACTCCCATCGCTGAGGAGTAAAATCCAATAACCAGAGCCCTACAGCCTATTTTGTGGGAGCAGATATAGCTCTGGTTTGTGATTTCGGTCTCCAGAAGCAGAAACCTATATCTTTGCTTGAATTTTGCTCGGCCTCCACTTTGTCCAGCATTTTCGAGTCATATGGACTCTGTCTTGGCTTTAGGCTAACCTCCCTCATGCCAATTGGTAGCTCATTATTGCCAGCACTCGGTAATTCACTCACTCCAGGCATACAGGGACTTTCCCAACTCAATACCTTTGCTCATGCTGCTTTCTTTTTGGGGGCATCGATAATTCTTACTCTCATCCCCACATGCCCAAATCCCACTCATTCTCAAGACCCAGTTAGAATGCCACCTGGTCTGCAAGCCAGAAGGGAGATCTCTTCTGTCTACACACTGCTCGCACTCCTCAAATGTCTCCTTTGTGTGGCAGGCACCTCTTTTGATCATGCATTATGGTCCTGTGCCATTTTGAATTCCTCCAACTCCCACCCAACTCCACTTTAACTAGAGTGCACATTCTCTGAGGGTAGGGACCAAGCCTGATACTTCTCATCTGCCCACTCGGCACCCAGCACAGGGCAGTGGTTGGGGCTCGGCAAGCAGCTGTGACATGATTGAATAAAAAATATAATCACTAGGATATTTTGTTGATTTATTTTTCCTCCTTTGTCTGTGAACATCTGCTTTCCATGCAGTACAAAGAAGCTGAACTAAAACAATAAGACTATGAATAAAAACACAAAGTGCAAAGTATAGTGATTCCAACATGGAAGCTTCATCAGTCCAGCTGCCCATTTACATGGCAGAGTGCGGAGGTATGCTGTGGAGTTAGATGGGTTAGGCATGTGTTGCAAAGACATTCTCAATGTGTAGGGGACCCAAGGAGTGAATGTGTGTGCAGGGACAAAAGCTCTCTCGGGGATATGCTCAACCCAAGGGGAGGGAAAACTGGGGCAGGGCACTTTGTTTAAAAACCAAGGGACAAGGTTTTGGAGGACAAGGGAAGTTTGAGTACGACTGGGTGTGTATTCTCTCTGTTCTCTGGTTTCACCCTAATTTTCAGAACTTTTGCAAGGACTTGGGAAGCTGTGATGGAGAGAGAGGGAGGGCAGTGAGGGAGAGACAGAAAGAGAGGAAGACCTAAACCGTCCTGTGTTCTGTGTGTCACAGTGCAATAAAAGGCGGGTGGAGAGAATCCTGACAGTGTCGTGGCTGTGGGAGCACAGATGCATGTTGCTAATGGTGATCGTATCATGCACACATAGGTAACAAGTAACATGGACAGTCTGAACATGTCTCCAAATGGCTAAAGGAGATAAAAAGTGCCTGAAGGGGATGGAGAATGGACAAGTGACACAGAGTGGCCATGCGGTCCCAGAAGTCTGGGGACCCTGGCAACCAATCTCAGGGTCAGACAAGGCCCACAGAAGCCTCGGGCAGGAGCAGAGATCATCTCAGAGTGGTGACCTGTGGTACCTAGAGCCAAGCCCGGTGGCAGGAGGGGAGAGCATGCTGTGAGTAGGAGCCCTACAAGCAGCATCACTTGCAGAGGGCTTCTGTGGAAATTCTCAGTGACTCAGGAGGGACTTCAGAGTGGTAGGCCATCTGGGATCCAGGTTGTTCCAGGTTTATGTTAAGCAGAAAACATAACTTATAAAGATAGGAAAGATTCCTCCCCCCTAGGTGAATGCCTATTTAGTGGAAGTCCATACAGGAACATGTAGGAGGGATACTCTGAGAAAGCTCCACAGAGCCCTAAAGCCACTCTGTCCCTGGCCTGCATACAGACAGAACAAAGCACAAGAGGAGGTGACTGCACAACTGGCTGGATCCTGTGGTCTGAAAGCTGAGCCAATTCTGTCCTCACCTAACCCGAGGCTAGCCTTGAGAATTTGGTGAACTTGATAGTCTTAAGAATCAAGCCACCATCCATGACTAATTGGAAACCGGTTTGATTTGAGGCTAATTTTGTAGGTCTGGATCCTCCCTAAATGGATCCCAGAAACTGATTTGGTCTGGATGCCAAGAGTGGTAGTTGGGAAAGGCCAAATCTTTGTGTATCCACCCACAGCTCTGCCTAGCACAGTGGGGAAAGTTCACAAGTGTCCCAGAGAAGAGTGGGGTGGCTCCAGTCAGCAGGAGTCTGGGCGTGCACCTGGGGCTGGGGTGAGGGCAGAGCTGGCTTTGTTGACACAGCAGTCTTGCCAGCTGAAGTCATTGGCTCTTATTCAGAGCCCCATGTCTGACCCCATTACCAGTAACCACACAGTACTCGGATAGAGAAAACCAACCTCAAGTTTCCTTTTGGGCAATGGCATATGTCAGTTAAGAGTACGAGCTTAGGCATCACACCCTTCTGAACTCTAATCCAGACTTTCCTGATTTGCGACTTGAGCAAATTAGTCACTGTGTCTACATCTTGACTATTGGCACGTGAATATTATTTACGCCCTTCTTCATAACTGCAGATGTCAAAGAAAATTAAATGTGGCAATAGTTTCTTTTCCTTCATCTCTAAAACTTTAAGGAGGGTCCTTAAGTCTTGGCCTGGCACATAGTATAGCTCTTCAATGTGTTGTGTGAATCAGTAAAGGAGGATAAGAGAATATGCATAAATGAAGAAGGAACGAACTAACGAACACACAATTCTAGGACTTGAGTGTAATTCTAGTTTAATTAAAACGTAATTATCCATAATTGACTAATTATTTAAAATTATTCTTTTTTATGTAGTCTGCTGATTCTTATTTATTTATTTATTTGTTGTTATTTTTTAGGTGTCTATTTATTTTTGAGAGGGAGAGAGAGAACATGAGCAGGGGAGGGGCAGAAAGAGAGAGGGAGAGAGAGAATCCCAAGCCAGGTCCACACTGTCAGTACAGAGCCAACTCCAGGGCTGGATCCCATGAGATCATGATCTGAACTAAAGGTGCTTGACCTAAGAAGCTGAGCTACCCAGGTGCCCCTGATTGTTATGTAAAATGAGGTAGAGAATGACCTACTTCCAGCCTTGGTTTATAGAATCAGTAACTTGCAATTCAAAAGAGTCAACTTTATTTTTAGACCTCGTTTTGTGTCCTTGTCATCCTAGCATATGACTATGGTGAAGGCTTTTTACAGTTGGTCCTTCAAGTCTATTGGATCTTGAAATGAGATGCAAAGACCTGCGCAAGGAAGTCCAAGTTGGGGCATATTTATAGGTAGTGTTTAGTTGGCCTCTTGGCCGTCCCATAATGTGTTAGCTCACTCTATCCAGGAAATAATTCACAGCAATTTATAGGCTTCCTGTGGAACCTGGTCCCCAAACTCGAGCCGTCGTGAAAATCCCCAAGTTGCTAATTAGGAATAAAGTCCTGGGCCCAACCTCACGCATACTCAGTCGGAATCTCTGAGATGAGTCCAGAGGAGTTGTATCTTTAGCAAGCTCTCCAGGTGATTCTGATGATGAATCAGGTGTTGGAACTGTGATCCTAAAAGAATAACTTAGATTGTCCCTAAATGTGCTATCTTGCCCTTGTCCCCATAGAGATACATCTACAATTTTTTCCTGCCAACCCAGCAGTGGGGAGAGAACTTTTTTTTTTTTTGGTGTAATTCCTTTGGAAATACTGTGTTTATCACCCTGCATTCTCTACTCCATGTTATAAAAGACTCTGGTGGGAAGAAACCCCACTGACAGACTTCTCTCCCTTGAGATGAGTCCAGTTATCCCTGCTCTTTGTTAAAACTCTAAGTCCTCTGTTCTTTTCTTTTTTTAATTTTTTTAATGTTTATTTATTTTTGACAGAGAGACACACACACACACACACACACACAGCATGAGTGGGGGAGGGGCAGAGAGAGAGGGAGACACAGACTCCGAAGCAGGCTCCAGGCTCTGAGCTGTCAGCACAGAGTCCGACGTGGGGCTCGAACTCACAGACTGCGAGATCATGACCTGAGCAGAAATCGGACATTCAGCCGACTGAGCCACCCAGGTGCCCTTGATTTTTTTCATTTTTTAATGTTTGTTTATCTTTGAGAGAGAGAGAGAGAAAAAGAGAGAGCAGGAGTGGGGGAGGGACAGAGAGAGAGGGAGACACAGAATCTGAAGCAGGCTCCAGGCTCCAAGCTGTCAGCACAGAGCCTGGCTCAGGGCTTGAATCCACAAACTGGGAGATCATGACCTGAGCTGAAGTGGGATGCTTTATCGACTGAGCTACCCAGGCTCCCCCATTCCCTATGTTTGTAATCGTCTGGCCTCATCCAGGCTGTTTTCTTCCCAGGGAAACCTCCTGGATTGACAAATATAATCGAAACCCTGATCTTTGAGCGGAGACAACATCAATTTCAGAAATGCTATTGCCCTTCTGTTCAGCATCCATCACTGGTCTCAGTGGTCATCAGCATTGTCAGTAGCAATGAGGGAGGCAGGAGTGGGGGTTTAGTGTTCACCATGGTAGTGATCTGACAGCACCGGGGCATTTTTGGCCACTAGTCAGATTCCAGTTGGTGACTTACCTGACAAATACAGTTAACACTCGACAATCATTCTCACTGGCATTTACTGTGCTCAGCTGACAAGCCATGCAACTGGCAGTCGGTGTAGATTTGTTCTTGTGACCAGTCATCAGGAAAGCCCTCCCAAATATCAAATTACACAGACATTCTGTTCTTATGCAGCTACTAAATACACAGAGTACCCTGGGCAATGTGGCATAAGTTTTGGCAAGTTTAAGGTCCTTGACAATAGTCAATCCATTTCCAGCAGCATAAAATAAGTTACGACTTCTCTTGGAAAGTTTTTAAAACCTTAGGCAGAAAAAATGGTAAAACTAAACTCAGGCGTTTTATGGAAAATTTTACAGCAGGGAGAGAAGAAATTGGAGGCCTTGAGGTGAGGTTGCTGGGTAAAAGCCAGGTGAGGGCATGAGAAGGTGAAATCTGCTTATATAGCCGGTGGTTTCCTTCCCCCCAATAGAAATGGGTTGATGGTACCTACGTAGATTCAGGGGATACAAATACCAGGAAGCCTTAGTTCTTTCCTGAAGTTGGGTTCCCAGAAACAGACACCGGGACAGGGATTTATGTGCAAATATTTTATTAAGGAACTGTTCCAGGAGAAACTGGTAAAGTAGTGGAAGAAGAGACAAGTAAGAATGTGATTTTTGGCAAAGTGTTAACCTCAACCTGATGCTGCCAGGGAGCTTGGGAGTGCAAACTTCACCTCAGTGTCCTAACTCTTGGCGAGGGAGAAAAGGCTCAGACTCAGCCTTCATCATTGGCTCAGGACTGCTTGGGGAGAGTGGGGGTGGGGAGTAAATTCCAGGCACTTTGGGGTCTTTGCTGGGACAGGCAAAAGGGCTCAAAGGCAATCCTCTGCAGAGAATGGCCAATGCAGGTCATTAGAAGAACATGCAAACACCTGTTGAGGCTTCAAAGGCATCCACAGGGATTTAACCAGACCACAGATAGTATCTGCTCTAGTTCTGTTTTCCACTCTGCCAATGACCATCCTAAAGGAAAAACTCTGTACACATCTGCCCAATCTGAAACATGGAATATTGTAAAGCAGATTCTCTAGGCAGGGACAGAGTGATTTATTCATTTACACATTATTTATTGAGCACCTACCATATCTGCCACTCCCTGAACTTAATGCTGGGATTTGAAGAACGGTCCTTTCCCTTGAATGTGGTAAGAGTTTTGTTACTGACTTATGTATAAAATGCTATGGGAATGGACCCCAGAGCAAAGTTGGTGAACCCACGGGCCACGAGGGCTACCAAACCTGGACGTATAAACCATTAGGAAAATATAATCGACTCCATAACAGATTAAGTCAATTAATACTTATTCAATTACTGAAGATACAATACTTTTAAAATCACAGCATAAGCAAGTGCATGAGAAAGAATAACTTTCAATCCTCCACACCAAATTACGGTATCTGCAATGCATCTGAAGCTAATTTTTTAAACTCTTTTTAATGTTTATTTATTATTGACAGAGAGAGAGAGAGACAGAGCATGAGTGGGGGGAGGGGAAGAGAGAGAGGGAGACAGAGAATTCGAAGCAGGCTCCAGGCTCCGAGCTGTCAGCACAGAGCCTGACGTGGGGCTCGAACTCACAGAGTGTGAGATCATGACCTGAGCCAAAGTCGCACGCTCAACCGACTGAGCCACCTAGGCGCCCCAACTAATTTTATAATCAAAACCAAGAAGATCCTAAGGTTTGATGCAGGCTCTCATACTTGACCCCCATGAGGGCCATGGAAGAGCTGGCCCAGCTACCTAACTTGTGTCTCTGTCCCCTACAGAGGGCAGCTGAATGGGCAGCCAGGCCTGGAACAAGAGCAGAAATGAGAACCTCATGAATCAGGAGTCAGTTGTAAGTGGGGGAGGTGGAATACCTTTTCCCCCTTGCTTCACATTCTCTAATCAGAAATCCTTGAGCTGCCTTGTTTTCTACTATAAGTTCAGATATTCTAACAATCAGTGACTTTCAAACATAACTTCTGGCAACAGATTCTGAATCATCCAGTTTCTACAGGAGGAAGACACCTCAAAGGATCTAGCTGAGCAGTGAATGGTTAACATATCAATGACTAGTTGGAACTGAGCTTGTGGATGAAAGATGAGCTTGTCAAAGCCCTTTTGTGACATGGGTCACAAGAGCAGCTGGAGGAAAGCAGAAAATACAGATTTAGATTCTGGAACATGACTCCAGTAGTCTGAGCTCAAGGGCAGGGTTTGAGGCTCATTCAGCTCTAGATTCTCATTTTAGGGCCTAGAACAGTGCATTGCATACGGCAGCTTTTCACCTGTGTGGGCAGAATGGAATGGAGCTGAACAGGTCGGTGAGTCATTGTACACCTCTAAGGGATGCTTTTTTGCCAACCACATAAAATCTAATTCCTTAGCTCGATCAGATTTCCATCCACTGGCTTCAACTTGGTTATCTAGTTTTTTTCTTCCAAGGCTCTTCAAAAAGAATAAAGCAAGGTACATGTTGTGAGCTGAAATATTTTTGTATAGTAAGTGCAAATTTTAGTTGATACTTGAAATATATTGCTGACTTTGAATAATATCTTTAAAATTTAAGTTTTGTGGGTTTTTTTAAGGTTATTTATTTTGAGAGAGAGAGAGAGAAGAAGAGAATGAGTGGGAAGGGGCAGAGAGAGAGGGAAAAAAAAGAGAATCCCAGTCTGCAGGCTGTCAGCACAGAGCCTGATGTAGGGATTGAACTCATGAACCAAGAGACCATGACCTGAGCCAAAACCAAGAGTTGAACAGTTAACCAAATTGCGTTCTGAGTCAGGGACTGTGGGAGGAAATGATACTCTCTTAGTTCTATACTTCCTCTGGCTTTACTCTGAACAGTAAGTCCTTGTAAGGTCTAAGACTAGGCCTCTGAGGGGAATCATTTCTTCAGGACTGTGTGTGAGGTGAGCCTTTCCCTCCCTTTCCTTTTGCATTTCCTCATCCTGCTCCTCCCTCCCCTCCTGTCTCTGGAAGCCTTACCTTATGGCATATGGTGGTGACAACTTCTTGTCATTAGTAAGGAGATTGCCTTCGGGGTTCACGGGATGAACTGTGTTTTGCTTCCAGCCACAGGGGATCAAGAATCTGCTGCCTTCAGATAGAAAGGATCCGAGAGTCCTAACGTCCCAATGTCCCAACGTAAGTTATCACCTCCTGAGCACTATGGCTGTGCAGCCTGGAGGAAGTCATTCCTACTAATGCTGATGTGGCTTCTCGCACCAGAGATCCTTTCACCCTTGCCCCACTTCCCTGCTACACACATAAACGTAACTGGCGACTCTTCCACACGTGGGCCTGCAAGGGGCTGGCTAAGCCACAGGAGTGTGACTGGCTTTATCTGGCTTATGGACATCTGACAGTGGATCCTTTGACCTTTATCAGTTGCAGATCCTCTGGGAGTTAGGGTTTAAGGCAGATGTGATTATTTTCTCTGCAGAGCATGTCCTCTGGTGGCTGAAGCAACAGCTCAGTACTTACAAAACCTCAAGAGTATCTAATACAAACTTTGACCTGGTGACTCAATTATCTGTATGATGAGCAGGCCAAATGTCAGCATGCACACCGCTAGGGCTCGGAAGCTCATGAACTGTGGGCCATTTGTGAACAGTTGTAATTATTAGAAGACTTTATGTTGGGGGTGCCTGGGTGGCTCAGTCGGTTAAGCATCCAATACTGGGTTTTGGCTCAGGTCATGATCTCACCATTCATGAGTTCGAGCCCCACAATGGGCTCTGCACTGACAGTGCAGAGTTTGCTTGGGATTTTCTCTCTCTCTCTCTCTCTCTCTCCCTCCACCTCTCCCTGCACTCTCTTCCTCTCTCTCTCTCTCTCTCAAAATAAGCAAGTAAACATGAAAAACAAAGACTTTATGTTGAATGGAAAGAATGTTCATTAGTAGAAAGGTCTCAGGTCTAGCTAGTAAGGAGAACTCTTTAGCCACATACTAAGCAAAAACAAAACAAAACAAAACAAATGAACCCACACACATACACATACACATGCACGGGCACACATGCAATCCACTCAAAGAATGGACCAACCAGTTTGACTTGATTTATAAGCTCTTCAAGGCCAGGTGCACCCCTGTTTACATCTCCATCGTCATTGTTCTGTGCATCCCTTCTCTGCCTCTCTTCTTAAGTCATTGATTTCTCTTGATACCCCACACAGGCTATATTTCTCACCTCTCTTGAATCTTTTCCCACATTCTGTCCTTCTGTCTCTGGCCTAACATGTGCTCACCACCCAGCTCTATCCCCCATTCCTTCCACCTGGTTAACTTCCACTCATCTTTGCGATGTCGGCACAGATGCCACTTCCTTCAGGAAGCTGTTATCCCATTCACTCTGAGTTCTAGATCCTTTCTACTTAGGCAGATGCTCACTTGTCTGTTTCTCCCAAGCAACCGTAAACTCCCTCAGGATAGTGACTTTCCTTTTTGCCACTAAATCCCAAAGGCCTAGCACGAATGTCTGGAGTATCTGTTGTTTAACATGTAATTACTGAGTAGGTGTTGAACAGAGTTGTGATGGGTGTTACATTTTTGTGTCTTTGGGCTGTAAGTAGCAGAAACCACAAACGGCAGCAGCTTTATTAAGAACGTCTCATTAAGTTTGGAACAAGGTGTCTGGAGCGAGTAGTCCCAGGCTTAGTGCCATGGCTCAGTGGTATCATAAGGATCTAAGCTCTTCTGTTCTTTGCTCTGCCATCATTAGCATGGTGATTTTCATTCTCCTTATGATCGAAAGATGGCTGCCATACTCCAAGCATCACATCCTCACCTATCGCTTTCAAAGGAAGGGAGTAAAAGATAGAAAATAAGCTATTTTCTCTTTTTCATCAATAGGTTCATCTTTTCCAGAAGACCTCTGTCCCTAGTTGTCTTTCTTTTGCACGTTACTGTTGAGAACTGGGTCACATGCCCACTCTTAGGTAAATCGTGACTCTTCCTGGTGCTTTCAGCTGAAGTCAGACTGCCCAGACAAAGGAGCTATTCTTTTAGCAGAAATATGAGTGAATAGTGGATGGGTAAGAAGTAAGTGACAGCTGCTCCTCAAGTCTTTGATTACGTTTTACTAAAACCCAGGACAACTTTCTCCAAATCTGAGCTCTACCTCAGATTGGTAACACTTAAAATGCCACATTTGTGATCACATATTTCTCTTTAGTGTGGGCACTTCAGCAGCCTCTCTGGCATGCAAAGCTGTAATTGTTTGTTTCCATCAACCACTTCCTCCTGGGCCAGAGAGCACGTTGGATTGTCCTAAACTTCAAGGCAGCACTGTTTCCCTTGAAGGCAACCAATGACTCTCTTAGGCAGAAGAGAGAGTCAAGTGTCATCCTCTGCAGTCTTCACTCCTGGTAAGTTTTCTTCCATAGCCAAAGTGGCAAGGATTTTGCTCAGTGGATTAGATGCAATAAAAAGAAAAAAAAAAAGATAAAATTCTTTCTTATGAACAACTTAAACTTTGAGTGGATCCCAGTGCACCTATTTTTTGATAAAAATATCAAGTTCAGTGGTAATTATACAATTGTGGAAATTTAGATGATATCCCCAATAATCAGCCTTTCTAGCTCCTCCTGCATTATATGCTTATCTGAAAACTTTTTACAAACTAAAAAAAGAAAGTGAAAGGAATCAGATTATTAGAAACTTCTTTTTTCTTCATTAGAGTTACAATAATGGTGACGATGATTATCTTTTATTGAGTGTGACAGGTGCTATTGTTGATTTTTTACAAATATCTTAGATCGTCATATCAACTATTTAATTATTTTTGACACTTTATATATTAGAAACCTAAAATTCAGATTTTAAGTGATCTGCTCAAGCTCATCAGTAGAGCAGGTACTAGAGTTCAAGTTTTCCTGATTCCAAAATGATTGCTACATTCTCCATCATGAACCCAACTCCCCTTCCTTAGATTCTCATTGTCACCCCAACATATCCATATCCCGAAGTTCCACAGGGTTTTTATTCATCTCTAACTAGTCAATCTTTTTGCCTTGGGGTTTTAGTGAAGTGGCCATTCTCATTCATTGGCTGAGATACTTATGGGCAGTGCACGAAATTATTAATCTTTCTGGTTCAACAACTTAAGTCTAGAGCCTATCACATCTCACATCAGCAAATAAACACCAGGGAGGGGGGAAAAAAAAGAAACACACTAAGCGGATAGATGAATGGGCCAATCTTGTGGCTGAGGAGAGTATTTCCTCTCTTTTCTTTGTTAGCCTAATAGGTGAGGATTGTGGTAAGAGATTTTAAAAGCACCTGAGAAAGCAGTGACAAGTAGTGACTGCTCTGAGTTCACATAAGGCTCAAGCAGCTTTGACTTTTCCCCAAAGAGTTAGGAGGGACCCTAACAAGTCTGGTTTAGATGGAGGAGAAGAGCAAGAAGGACCACCGGGCTCTGCTCAACCAAGGAGAGGAGAATGAACTGGTGAGTCTTCCCTTTTTTGGAGTACGGACTTCTCAAAGTATCTGAGGCTATGGGTAGGTGCAACTGTAGTGGTACTGGCTTTAGGAACTGCAGAGATTTAATTATTGTAAGGCTCCTTGAGATCCAAGGGCACAATTTTATAGTTGGGGAACGGGCTGAGAAGACTGTCTTCTAGATGATGGAGTTCTTGCCAACCCCATATGCATCAGACAGAATGAACTTTCCTTCTTAGACATTTTGTGGAGTATTCAGTGTATATCCCACATCGTGCTCAGGAAGGGGTCTCCCCCTCATCATCTGGGTCTCCATCTACTTGGACAAACTCAAGCAAAACCTGAAAGTTTTTTGTTAATTCTTATGTTTTTGGTATATCTGTATTACTGAAGCTCGGTGTGCTTTGGGTTGAAGTTATGCTAAAAGTATAGAGAGGTTTTAAGCACTAAGTACTAAAAAAAGAGAACATTGTGGCCTGGTATTAAGTATATATATATATATTTTAAAAAGTTTTCACTTCTCCAGTTCTCTTTCCCTACTGCCTCTTCTACCAAACATATAGCCATCTTGAAAAATAATCATTAAAAGCTTAGAAACTGCAGGGTCTGTTTGGGATTGACAAGTTTACATTTGTTATTTTAATTGATGCTTAGAATTCAGTGATGAAGGACTTAATCCTATTTCATAGAAAGAAATCTGAGATCAAAGAGGTTAAGTAACTTGTAAAAGGTCTTCAGTCTACAAGGGACAGGCTGGAAATCGAGCCCCCTTCTTCCCCCTTCACACTCCATGCTATTCGCACTGCAATAGTGTCTGCAGGTAGGCAATGAGAAAGGAGAGGAGGAGAATGGGGGCCCAGACAGAGATGGAACACTGGAGACGGAAAGGGCCCATGAGATGTGGGTCACATAGCAGAAGGGTGTCAGTTTCCTGCTTGTTCTTCCAGTTCCCCATGAGATCTGTGGGAAATCCACACCCACCCTCTCTCCACACCCTTCTTTGTTAACCTAATAAAAATAAGTGATTTCACGTACACCTACACTGTTCAAGAAGGCAGTCCCTGGTCATACATGGTTCTTGAATGCTAGCAAAATAGTGGGACAAAAGTGAAATGTGCTCTATGTGTAACATACACACCAGATTTTGAAGATAGTGAAAGAAAAAAGAGTAAAATAGCTCAATAATTTTTATATCGGTTACACTTTGAAATGATAGTTTGGATATGTTGGGTTACATAACATATGTTATAAAAATTGATTTAATCTGCTTTTTACTTCAATGCGTCCACTAGGAAATTTCAATTACAAACATGGTTCACATCAGCGACTTCTATTATCATACCACACTGATCTGGACAATGGTATAATGCTTCAAATCTTGAAGGGATTCAAAGAACTAAAACCTGCTTACCTGTATTCACTACTAAACAGCTCTGTGCCAGTTTTGATGTTTTTTTTTCCCAACATGTAGATGACTGTTCATGAAAATCTTTGGCCGCTCTTTATTTTTTCTCTAACTCTGTGATGTATTTATAAAGTCTTTAGCCTAGTACTTTAATTTTCTGAATCACATGGGGTGCATAGGTCTCTCTCCTTAGCCAGGCATGTATTGAGGCACACAGTGTGCATGTCAGCCGTTGATTCAGGGTTCTCTTAGGCCATTCGTGCTGCATTTGCTTTCTAAAGGTGGTCTTGATTCTGCCTCTGAGACACAAGAGATGCTTTGTTCACATGAGTTGCAAAGCCAATCTTTCAACTGGTGCTCTCCCCCTCTTTACTGACGCCTGCCAACTAAATGTCAACATTACAACTGGGAGCAGCTCCAGGGGAGGAAAGGGCTACTTGGTGTGGAAGATACAGTTTTGACAGGAGAGCTCTTCACTTCATTAATTTGTTTTCTGGGAAACAGTGAAGGATTCCTGGACTCTAAGACCACAGATCTGGGCTTTAGTCAAGGATCTGCTGTTAACCACGAGTGTGGACACCTTTTGGGGCCTTGCTAGTTTGCCTGAAAACAGTATCACGTAACCCCTCTGATTTGAAAGTTTTGCGAGTGCCATATATGAAATGTGGAAAGTGCTGTGAAAATATAAGGAGTGCATTTACATCCAAGGAGGCAGGACTTACTATGGGAAATTTGCAAATAGTAAGTGAAATTAGTATTGGAAATATCCTCCCTTTGTCTGATTAAACTTGGGGAGTGATAATTGTTTGAGAGCTACCATTACGAAACCAAACAGTATGTGATGAATTAGTAAGAAAAATCAGGTTCTTGGAATGTCTGAACTATTTTAATATATTTTTAAAGTTTATTTATTTATTTTGAGAGAAAGAGAAAGCATGAGTGGGGGGAGGGACAGAGAGAGAGGGAGAGAGAGAATCCCAAGCAGGTTCCACACCAGTATGGAGCTCAATGCAGGGCTCAAACCCATGGACCATGAGATCATGACCTGAGCAAAAGTTGGATGCTTAACCAACTGAGCCACCCAGGTGCCCCTGAATTATTTTAAACAACAGCATGTACTCCTCATCTTTAATTTAAAGACACACACACACACACACACACACACACAAACCCTACTCAAAGGATTAAAATTGAAAATCAAAAATCACGCTCTATTGGCCTCTTTCGGGTCTTTTGTCAAAATTTATGTTAACAGCTTGGATGAAGGCAAGCTTATCTAATCTGTGACTGATGCCCCACTATGAGGGAAAGGTAACAATATAGGCGACAGAACCAAGATTCAAAAAGTTTTCTAGATTTGATTGTAAGAGAGAAATTGACAATGTGGTGTAACAGGCCTCGGTATTGAGTTTGTGTTTAAAGTTATTCTCAAACTACAAGGTGGGGATATCAATGACTTGGGCTTCGTAGCTATGCGTGAAAAAGTAATTAAAGTGCTTTATTTGGTCATGGCTGAATTTTTAGTTACCACTATGATATAGCTATAAAAAATTAGTACTTGGATGTCTCACTAGAAGCCCATTCAGCATAATAGAAGAAATAACAGTTCTATTATAATCTATAATATTTAGGAAACTTCTAGGGAGTTATATTTAATTCTAAGATTCAAACAAGAAGTATAGTGTATTTAGAGGGATATCTGGATTTCACAAACAAGAATCATTTAAAATGGTGTAGCCACTCTGGAGAACAGTATGGAGGCTCCTCAAAAAATTTAAAATAGAGCTACCCTACAATGCAGCAATTGCACTACTAGGTATTTATCCAAGGGATACAAAAAGGCTGATTTTAAGGGGCACATGCACCCCAATGTTTATAGCAGCACTAACAAAAATAGCTAAAATTATGGAAAGAGCACAAATATCCATCAACTGATGAATGGATAAAGAAGATGTAGTATACACACACACACACACGCGTGCCTGTGCACACGCACACACAATGGAGTATCACTGAGTGATCAAAAAGAATGAAATCTTGCCATCTGCAATAATGTGGATGGAACTAGAATGTATTATGCTAAGCAAAATAAGTCAGTCAGAGAAAGATAAATACAGTACGATTCCACTCATACGTAGAATTTAAGAAACAAAACAGATGAGCACAGGGGAAGAGAAGGAAAAATAAGATAAAAACAGAGAGGGAGGCAAACCATAAGAGACTCTTAAATACAGAGAACAAACTGCGGATTGCTGGAGGGGTGTTGGATGGGGAGATGGGCTAAATGGGTGATGGGCATTAGGAATGGCACTTTTGTTGGGATGAATGCTGGGTGTATGTAAGTGATGAATCTCCAAATTCTACTCCTGAAACCATTGTTACACTATAGGTTAACTAACTTGGATTTAAATTAAAAAAAAAAAAAATAGAATCGTTTAAAAGGTATTGGGAATAGTTACCCAAAGAATAATCAAGGCACTTGTCTTCCAATAGTTGAGAGGCTGATGTGGAGAACAGAGTATAAGTTGGCAGAATCCAGCCTGATTTATTTTCATTACAGGACAATTTCCTAACCATCTTTGGTGGCAGAATCTTAACATGATACCTCTCCATTGACTCTTCCCCTTGTATAATTCCCTTCAGTTGAGTGTGGTGGAACCCATAAATATGATGAGCTGTGACTCCTGTGACTATGTTATGTTGTGTGGCAAAATGGATTTTACAGATGTAATCAACATAGACTCAGCTGAGTTAATCAAAAGGGAGATTGCCTAGGTGGGCCTGACCTGATCAGGTGAGCACAGAAAAGAGCTTGTGTTCTTTCTGGAGTTATGGATATTCAGAGCATGATAGGGGCTTGATGCAAGGGAGCTTTTTCCATTGCATCTTTGAAGATGGAAAGCTCTGTGTGGTAAGAGCTCTGAGTGTGTCTAAGAACTGAGAACTGAGAGCAACTTCTAGCTTACAACCAGCAAGAGAAGGGGGGGTGGTGGTCTCTCTCTCTCGGTGCTAGAAGAAACAACTGAATCCTGCCAATAACCGTGTGATCTGGAAAGAGGTCCTTGATCTCTGAAAGGAACACAGCCCAGAGGACACCTTGATCTTTTTGTGAGACACTGAGCAGAGGATCCACAGTCAGACCCTTAACCCACGGAAACTGAGAGATAATGGATTTGTGTTGTTTTAAACCACTAAGTTTGTTATGTGGCAATAAAAACTAATACACCACAGCTATCCAACAAGGGAAGGTATAGCCCTATAAATTAGTGAGCAGCCTGACTTTGGTAGCCTCTAGATGCTCATTGTGAAGGATGGTCTATAGCTATTTTTGTCAGGAAAGGAATTTGAACCATATCATTTCTGAGATACCCCTCTTGTATTATTGATGCCCTCATTTCAGGAATAAAATTTAACAGAACATGCCATGTTGTCCCATGTCCTGGTCTAAGGCAAATTCTGGCTCTCGAAATGGCCTCTGCTGATTAGCCCATGCATCTCATTACTTTTTGACTCACGCTTTCTGCTTTTTTGCTGTTAGCTGCATCAAACAAAAGTCCTTACTTGCACTTTTACTTCCAGGAAGTAGCACTTTTGTTAGAGTAGTTGACTTTATGGGAATGTCTGGAGCTGAGAGTGATAATATGTTCATCTCTTCGGTATTGGGTTTTGATTCACACTGCTAAAGAGGAAAGGGCCTTTCTTATTCCAGAAAGAAGCGTACAGGGAAGACTTAAGAGGTTGACCTATTTCAATAATTATTTTGAACATCTTTAAGACTCAATTTTTTGATTTACAAACAATAATTTATAAGTACTGTGAATAATAGTATCTATTTTCATAAATAATTACGCCTATTTCATGGAGTAGTTGTGAGGATTGAATGGTACCTGAGTAAGTGCTTGAGAAAGGTTAGCTCTGATTGCCAAATGCAGACAAAAGAGAAAGTGACCCAAGACATTGTCTCCCCCTGCTCAAGGGACACTCCATGCATGAACACAGGACAAGATATATGAAACTATAACTAAAATTTCTTGTTAATCAGTGATGACTAACACAAATTACTACATGCAGCCAAACCAAAGCAGTAATAGAGGGGTAAGGAACAATGACTATACTGACATGATCCATTAATTGGGGCACCCGGGTAGCTCGGTTGGTTAAGCGTCAACTCTTGATCTCGGCTCGGGTCATGACCTCACGATTCATGAGTTCGAGCCCCTCATCCAGCTCTGCATTGACCGCGCAGAGCCCACCTAGGATTCTATCCCACTCTCTCTCTGCCACTAACCCACTCATGCTCTCTGTGTCTCTCTCTCAAAATTAACAAGTAGGCTTAAAATGTTAACATGATCCATGAACCAGAGATATTTACCCTAACATTAAAGAAAAGAACCTGGGAACACGGCAGAGTTGGAGACAAGAGAGCAGAGGAGAACCTTCACTCACCTATCACACAAAGGAACACAATTGGGTCTCCAGATAAAGATGACAAAGGGTAGATTGTGAATAATGAATGGAAACATGGTGCTGTGATTGCTGTTTGAGAAAAAGGACAAACACGATGAATTCTTGGCCCATAAAAGGACTCAGAGGTATCATCTCCTTGGCCATGGTTCAAGGGAAAGTTTGAGGCCTGCCTAGAAAAAGCTAACTTACTCTAAGGCTATTGGAGCACCTCTGCATGGAAGGGCTTAACACTTCACAGCAAAAAACTGGCATTGCCATTCCCAGAGGTAATTAGCGTACTGAGAATTATTTATGTTATGTCTTGGTTGAGTAAATACTGACTTGGTGCTGCGAGAATGTGGGTTTGAGTAAGTGAATGTGTTGCAAACTGTAACCCAGAGACCCATTCTAAAAGAGTTGAGTCACATACTACGGTGCCTGTGCATGGTAAGTACGCAAGAAATATGTAGATAAGTAGGGGCGCCTGAGTGGCTCAGTCGGTTAAGCTTCCGACTCTTCAGCTCCAGTCACCATCTCACGGTTCATTAGACGGAGCCCTGCATCAAGGCGGAACCTACTTGAGATTCTGCCTCCCTCTCTCTGCCCCTCCTGCACTTCTTTCTATCTTCTCTCTCAAAATAAATAAAAGTAAACTTTAAACATTGCTGAAAAGAAATATTTAGATAAACACATGAAAGGTGAGCATAAGAATAAAAGCGTTTACAAAAATGCAAAAGGACCTGTTCACAACACCAGTCACGCACAAATGCTAGTGCTCTAGATGCAATGAAAATTCAGGAACAAAAATAAGCAGAGAGCTGGGGGACGGTTGCGCCCCAACTAAGAGGAGCTCTCCAAAAGAGGACTCGGGGGAAGAGACAATGTTTAGATGAAGCTGCACCCTGTAACTCTCCTTTCCTGCGGAATTTGGCCAATCTTAGTTCCATCTCTGATGGTAATTATAAGACCTACTTATTTAAAAAAGAAAGGAGGGGCGCCTGGGTGGCTCAGTCGGTTAAGCGGCCGACTTCAGATCACGATCTCGAGGTCCGTGAGTTCGAGCCCCGCGTCGGGCTCTGGGCTGATGGCTCAGAGCCTGGAGCCTGCTTCCGATTCTGTGTCTCCCTCTCTCTCTGCCCCTCCCCCGTTCATGCTCTGTCTCTCTCTGTCTCAAAAATAAATAAAACGTTAAAAAAGAAAGGAAAATGATTTTAAAAGTGCCTTTTATGCACTAGAACTCCATATTGTATGTTCTCATTTAATCCCCATGAGCTAGCCACTCAGATATACATTTTATACTGAGAAAATGAGGCTCAGTTAAATAACATATGCAAAGTCACATTACCCGGGGTGGGGGGGAGGATCCCCTATTACACGGTTTTCCTCCTATATGAGTGAAGATGATTGTACTGTGTGTGTGTGTATGCTCATATATATATATACATATATATGCATATATATAATACATATGTACATATAATTTCTAATGCATGATTCATATAATATATATTATATATTAGTTACTAAGCTAGTTAGTTTTTCAATCAATTTGGCGTTTATCTTAAAGCTCTTTTCCCAGTTTCATGTATCACGAAGGTGAGCAGTTTACTTTTTGGCCTGTGTTTGACTTCAATTTTGACAATTCGTGCTCTGTGGGAAAAGCAAAAATTCCACTTAAGCCATTGGATCAATCACTTTTAGAAATACAACTTAATGGTTTTCTCAAATAGCATTTAGTTCTGAATATTGCCTGTGGTCAAATCATTTCACAATGACTCCAATGGGACTAGCCGTTTTTAATCTACTGAAATTTTGTTGACCTGTGCATTACTCAAGCTAATATTAACCGTTAATGTATACTACATACTTGAAATGTTTCAAGAGCCCTGCTAAATGCTTTGCATGCATTAACTCATTGGTTTCTTGGAACAAACCCGGAAGATACTGATATTTTCCTTTATGGAAGGGGAAAGTGAGTCATCAGAAGAAATAAAGTGGGTTGCTCGACGACTTATATGGGGTTAAGTGGTAGAGGGATGATTTGAGCTGAGTTTTCTCATGCAGCCACAGTTTCACATGAGGAATCTAAAAATTTAGTGAACTTAAATCATTTACCCAGATCATATTAACTAGTAAGTGATGGAGCAAGGAGCAGAAGCGAGAGCTTCTAGAAGGCAATGGGGTGGGGTATAAAGAACAGAGGCTCTGCTGATAGACCTGGATAGGGCTCTAAATTGTGCCCTTTAGCAGCAACCTCTGTTGAAAGGCACGTGCATATTTCATTGTTACTCCGAATCCAGGCTGCTTCCTTTTGTATTTTGGGCCAAGGAAAAGACCATTAGAAATGTGGTACCTCTCCTGGTATTGGGAGCATGGAATTCTAGTAGGAAACAAAAAAGTGAGGGAACATTACTGGCAACAGAGACTAGAAATCAAGTCTATATGAAGATGGCGCAACCTTTGTGCTATTCAACTCACTAGTAGGTGGTAGATCCGGGTTCCTCACCCTGTGGAACACAGCCGCTTCCCATTACCAACCTTGTTTCAGTATCTCACAACTCAAAACCAAAAACTCTCTCCACCTTTGGCTGAACCAATTATCAGATCACCTGTTAACACTGATTGAAAGCTTCCTTTGTGCTCAACACCTTCCACCTCTATTACTCTTCACAACTATGCTTCCAGGTGTGTGCTGTTATCCCCTACGTACAGAGATGGAAACTGAGACTTAGAGAAGGTAAGTCCTGAGGTCACATAGCTTATAGGTGGCAAAAGCCACTTTACCGCAAGGAACTACATGTAGTGCGTTTGAGGTTCCGATCCTTCCTCTCTCTGTTCCCAATGTCTTTACATTTACGAGGCCTCTAGATTCTACTTACCTTCCTCTTAACAGCACACATATTCCTTCCTCTACCCTGCACTTCTTAGTGGATTTTACCCATGGGTGTTCAGTACTTTGGAGACATCTGAGTGACTCTTAACTGCCTCAGAAGAATAATCATTGAGAACACTGAAATTATACTTGAGATTAATTGGTCAAAATGGAGACATACACTAGGATAAACTCAAATTACACAAACATTGGCAAGCTGACTGAGAGGATTTGATTAAAAAGAATGCCAGATGAAAGAATGATTCAACCGAAACTTCAAGTCCCACATCTAGCTTATAACCTTTGGGAAAACAGACATGATAGGAAATTTACCAAGGTTTATGAGGCCAATTTATCAAGGAAGCAAAAATACTGTTTCTATTCATCTTTGCTCAAGGAGCTACATATTTCTGAAAGTTACTGTGACTTTTTGCTGTTATTTTCTCTTTCTCGATATAACTCCATTAAAGTAATTAAAGTAACTTCCACCAACTTGGAACAGGGTGTCTAATAAACACCCTCCCTTTATTACTTTTTGTTGACATATATAAATTCAGTGGTGTCAACAAAGTGCACTGATCTTAAACAGACAGTTCAATGACTTCTATTATCAGTTATTTTTGCTCATTTCCTATAAATAGAATTGTGTCTTGATTTACCATCCTTTATTTACTCGTATGTGAAATTCACATTTATTGTTGTTCGCATTAAAAGTTACATTAAAAAATTATTTTGTAGTGTTACGTTATACGAAAACACAATATTTATCTTTCTCTTGTTGATGTACCTTTAGATTATTTCCAATTTGGGACCCTTATGAATAAAACTGATACAAATATTCTTGTGCAAATCTTTTGGCGAACATATACAATTCTCTGTGTAAAAATCTAAGAATGGAGTTACTAGCTCATAGAGTGATCCTATCTTTAGCAACACAGTTTTTCAAAACGTTTGTACCAATTTACACTCCCCAAAACAATGTATATGAGTACCATTGCTTCACATTTTTATCTACACTTGGTATAATCAGTTTTTTCCACTTTAGCTATACTGTGGCTATGTCATTGTGTCATTTTATCATTGTTGTGTCATTTTATTATTGTGTCATTTTAGAGTAAGTCTTCAAATCTGGTGAAGTCTTCCAACTTTGTTCTTTTTTTAGGATTGCCTTGGCTATTCTGGCTGTGATATGTTATTGTAGTTTTATTTTGCATTTTCTTAATGACATGATATTGAGCACCTTGTGGAATATTATCCTGGAAATCCTCTTTTGTAAAATGACTGTTCAAGTCTTTTGCTCATTTTTTATTGCGTATACATTACATTTTTTATTGATTCGTAGTCATTTGTGATATTTCCAAATATGATTCTTTTTTTATACATAGGTACAGATAGCTAGTATCTTCTTCAGAGACCTTTGGATAAACAGAAGCTTTTAGTTTCATTAAAGTAAGATATCTTTTTTTATCTTTTTTTATTTCCTGTTTAAGAAATATTTTCCTACTTAAAGTTCATGAAATATTTTTTCTGTGTTTTCTTTCATATGATCTATTGTTTTAGTTATCACATTTAAGTACATGTGCCACCATTAATTTGTGTATGGTGTAAAATGGGGGGAAAACTCATTTTTCTAGCACCGTTCATTTTGCTCTAGCAACTACCTATTGAGCCAACCATCCTTTCTCCTACTGAATTGTAATGGTTCAGTTTTGTAAATGAAACGATGAAATATCTTTGAGTCTCTTTCTGGACTCTCTATTTTGTTTCTCATTTTTTTTTTCATTTTTGGCTTGTAATTAGTAGGAATTTGTAGTAAGTCTTCACTTCTGGTAGTGTAGGTCTTCCACAATTGTTCTTTTTGAAAATTGTCTTGATTGCTTTAGGTCCTTTGTACTTCCATACCGATTTTAGAATCAGCTCCTCAATTACCACACACACACACACACACACACACAAAATGTCTGATGTGAGTATAAATGGGATTGCTCCTGGCTAACCCTCAAACTTAATATATCTCTCCTTTTATTTAGATCTGTGCTTTCAGCAATATTGTGCAGTTTTCAGTCTAGAGGTTTGTCTAACTTGATTAGGACTATTATAAGTATATTGATTTTTTTGGCTTGATGATATTACAAATGGCATTTAACTTCATTTTCAAATTGCTTGTTACAAACACAGTTGTTTTTCTATATTGACCCAGTATCCAGCAACCTTGACAAATTCACTTATTAACTTGTATAATTTGTACATTATTTTGGATTTCTTAATAATTATATTATCTACTCACACAGAGAGCTGTACTTTTTTTTTCTTAGTTGACATGTAACATTGTGTAACGATGTAACATGTAACATTGTGTAAATTTAAGGTGTACAAGTTGATTGGTACACTTAAATACTGTGAAATGATCACCATCAAAGTGTCTGTTAACACTTCCATCACTTCACATAATACTATTTATTTCTTGTGGTGAGAACATTTAAGATCTACTTTTTTAGAAACTATCAAGTATATAATATAGTACTGTTACTTATGTTTCAGTTATAAATGTTGTTACTTTTTCTTGTCTTATTGCACTGTTAAACTATCAGAACTGTATTAAACATTAGTGGTGATTATTGGTAATCTTTTACTTATAACTTCATAGGGGGAATATTCAATATTTCATTATTAAGCATGATATTAGCTGAAGGATGTTTCTGTCTATTCCTAGTTTGCCGAGAGGCTTCTTTCTTTGTTTCCTTGTTTGTTTGTTTCCTTCTTTCTCTCTCATGCATTAGTGTTGAACTTTATGAAAGTATTTCTCTATACCAATTGCTATGACGTTATAAATTTCCTCCTGAATGTTAACATACCAAAATTCATTGATTGATTTTCAAATTCCTGCAATCCTAGAACAAACTCCATTTGGTAACAACATATTACCTTTTAATATATATCACTGATTTAGCTGGATAAGATATTTTGTGATTACTTCATCTATGTTTCTTACAGATCTTAGCCTGTAATTTTCCTTTCTTTTAACAAACGTTATCGGGTTTTGGTATATGAGTATGCTAACTTCATGAAACAAGTTGTGAACGTTTCCACCTCCTCTACTTATGAAGGAGTTTGTGCAAAATTGATATCACTTCTACCTTAAATATTTGAAAGCATTCACAAGCCATTTGGACTTGAAGATATCTTTGTAGAAAGCTTTTAGTTACACATTAATTTTCTTTAAGAGCCATAAAAATATTGTGATTTATTTCTGAATTTATCAATTTTAGTTAACTTTTAAGTACAAATTCAACATCATTGGATTTTTCCATTGTAAGTCTGATTTCTATTTTATTCATTTCTGCTTTTTTTCCTGTTTTTCTTTATTATTTCCTTCCTTATACTTTTTAAGATTTAGTTTGCAGTTCCTTTCTACAGCTTCTTGATTGGGAGCTTGTTTCATTGATTTCAAACATTTATTTTCTTTTCTTACATACACATCTAAAATTATATATTTCCCTCTAATCATTGTCTTAAGTTCATCCCACAAGTTTTTATTTGTCAATTTCCATTTTTATTCAGCTCAAAATACTTCTTAATGGCTATTGTAATTTTTCACCTGACTCTATTACTTAGAAATACGCTATTTGAAAAAAATTTCAAATCATTTGGGAATTTTTAAGTTACCATTCTGTTGTTATTTCTAGTTTAATTATAATGTCATCACATTTTATGTTCCAGAACGTTGTCAATTTAGGTAAATATTTCATGTGTACCTGAGAAAAATTTGAAGTATGCAGTTTGGGGTTAAAATTTTCTTCATTTGTTAATTAGGTGAATAGGGTTGTTCATACTTCCTGTATTCTTTTGGTGGTGAGTTTTTTGTTTTTGTTTTTGTTTTGTTTTGTTCTTTTGGTGTACTGGTCTTATTAGTTAGTGAGAAAGGGGTGTTAACATCTCCCATGATGACAGTGGCTTTAAGTGCTATTTATTGCTTTACAAAGTTTGAAACTTAGCTTATAAGTGCCCCCAAAGTTAAAATTGTTATTTCTTCTTGATGAATTGATTCTTTTGTTTTAGATTACGAAGTGTCCTCCTTTCTCTCATATTTATTATTTATTTATAATTAATTATTAAATATTTTTATTTATTTTTAAAGTCTATTTTCTCTGAAATTAACATAGCTATACTAGTTCTTTTTTGTTAGTCTTTGCATTGTATATTTCCCTTTCTTTCTTATTTTAACTAGTTGCTTCTTTGTATTTAAAGGTGTCTCTCGTACACAACATATAGTGGGTTTTTTACTATCTCAGACAATCTTTGTTTTCAATCACGGTATTAATGTCATTTATCTTGAATGTAATTGCTGATATTGTTGGGTTAAAGTTACTGTTTTCTATCTATTGTATCTATTCTTTATCTTTTTTTCTTCACTTAATGCTATAATGGCTCACATTTCTGCATTGACTTCATAAATTTTGTTTTTAATGGTGCCACTATAGCCCACTGTTTTGAGTTCCACATCTTATGGAGCCATTAGCTATTAATTGGTTCTTCCAATAACTTTTCCTACTACAGATAATACTGCACTGAGCATTGTTATACACATCACTTTCTACTTTGTGTATTATTTCCTTAGGGTGTATTTCCAAGTGTGGAATTACTGATTCCAGAAATAGAAACATCTTTATAAAATCTTGATATAATTTGTCACCTTGCTTTCTCTAAAGAATTATTCCAATTTTAAGGTTTTAGCAGTATGTAGTCATAGTGATTTTTTTGCCATCTTGCTGGCATTGTCAATTCTGTTTTTAATTTAAAAATGTTGTAAAGAAAAGAACTGAAGGGGTATCAGAATTATGATTACCAATGCCATTGTAGTATGTAAGTGAATCAAAAAAGGGAAAGGCATTTGTGATGGGCTTTTTCAACCTATGAGTTGGCCTAAAGTTCCAAACCATTCTGCTTCTACTTTGAATACTTTGGCAATAAGTCCACATGAATAACTTAGTGAAATAATGCATATTTATGACATAATATGTGAACTGGCATATACATTTTATTTGAGTCTAATAAAACTATCATTCACAAATAAAACTAGAACAGGTTTATGGAATCAAAAAGAAGATAGGAAAAGAGAAAGGAGACCCAACTGGAAATACGCTTAGAGGCAGAGTGAACACATTTTAGAGTTACATTAAAATCTTATCATGAATAATCTCAAAATAGAGTGGCTGCATTGCTAAACTTAATGAACATTTTTTCCCAAGTGGATGATAACTGAGAAGCACTGGAAAGGAACTCTTAAAATTGTAATTACTTTGCAGAGCACTTAAGGAGACATTATCTCATTTGAGCACTAGTACCCTGTAAGGCATGCATTTCTAACTGTTTTTTTTTTTTTAGGAATCAATTGGGATTCCCTAGAGGTGATATTGTTGCATCCACACGACTCCTGAAAGAGAATGCTACGGGCACCAGTGGCAGTCACAACAAAGTTTATTACAATGAGAGGCAAGGCCAACCGATCACGACCAACACTTGATAAGAGTGCGGCCTCGAACAGCCGGGGTACAGAGTTTTTAAAGCCGATCACATCGTTTTATCATTACCTGGGAACAGAACAGAAAAACAGTTCCCAGATGAGTTAGAAACAGTTGCCAAATGAGGTGATTATTTTAAACTTTCTGCCACTAAGTTGCAACCAGTGGATCTCCTTGACCTTGCCTCTGATGCTTTCTTTGAGTTTTTGTTTTCCTTCATTGGTAAAGCCTGAATTTCAAGAGTATGAAACGTGATTTACAAGAGTAAAGCAAGGCTGTTTTCTCTTGACCTTCGGTGTCAGAACAAAGCTGTTATTTTTAAAGCTACATGTTAGCCCTACACTACAATTTAGCCCTTACATTTCCCCCCTTTCTTGCCAGTGAATCAATCCCTTGATTCATCATTAGGAACTAAGGGGATATCGTGGGACCTAATCATCATAATTTTTATTTCACCAACTTGCCTCTTGACATACTGTACTAACCAATTGATTATGCATGGGCCAATGGTTAACCCAAGAAGTAACAATAGCAGTGGCCCAGCTATGGCGGTGAGCAGTGACGTGAGCCAGGGGGGCCAAGAGAATAAACTCCAATACCAATTATTGCTGGCCTCCCTGGCATATTCCCTGGTCCTAGGATTATCCCTGGCCAAACCGAGAGTGTCTCAGATTACTCCGGAATTGGCATAAAAACAGCAGGTTTCTCCGAGGGCCACACAGAGACCCCCTTCTTTCATGAAGAGTAAATCAAGTCCTCTTCTGTTTTGTAATACAACCTTGGCTAAAGAGTCTACTTAATGTTCCAGCCGAGAAATTGAAATTTCCAAGTAGCCTAGGTCTCGGTCTACTTGCTCACTTATAGTTTTGAAATTTTGGTCCCCCACAATGAGTCCAGCAGTTCCAATAGCTGTGGATCCCACAATTCCCAGTCCCACTAGGAGTGGAATGAGGACTGGTGCTGCCCTTTTCACCCTGGAATGTCCTTTGAACAGAAGTAAATGTTCTTCTCTACCTGCTTCTTCGCTATATAGGTATATTTGTGGGAGAATATGAACTAGGATACAAATCTCTCGGGTGCCAACCCCAATGTATGTGGCTGCAATGCAGGAGGTAATTCCTGATGAGCAAGCAAACCAGGCTCCAGTAAGGGCTTGGTATGCTATATTTTGGGGGGCTATCAGTATCTGATCTACTTAGAATATACACTTCTGCACAAGAGTTTTTGTAAAGGGAGGTATGCCAATTATATTCTTGGGACACTATGCACCAACCCTGCCCTTGGAGGTCTCCTAGGGTTAAAATTGGTCGTGAACCCCAAGGGCATAATGTCATGCTTGGATTTAGCAATTTTACGACATGCTTGTCTATGTCTTGTCCAATGCTGGCATTTGTAGCCACTCTCACATAATACGGGAGTTTAGGGTTTAAACACAGCCAACAATATTGTACAATCTTGGTGTGAGATGAATATAGCCAAGCATACATAGAATCTACTGCATCTAACCAATGTGTCTCATGGGAGAATGGGTTCTGGATATGACCTGTTGTTGGTAATTCTGACTTTGTGGGGGCACATGATCGTAGGGAAGGTTGGGAAGGGACAGTCGGAAAGAGCGGGGGGTGTAAAATCATGTCCTTGTTTGGCCCTACCGGATTGGGTGGAGTTTTTCTTTTCACACTTTGTATAGTAAAGGAAATGCCCTTGTCAACTCCTGGAGCATACATTCTGAGACCCCCCCCCCCCAAGTGTGTCTAGTGTCCCAGGAAGAGGAAAAATTACTGGAACTAGAAGCCTTTTTTAAACATATTTTTGTTGGGTTACATTTTCCTTGAGTCTTACGTTTGGGATCTGGAGTTCTAAGGTGGGTGATTAAGCAGTCATGGCCCTGTCCTGCCAGCCAGGGAGCCAGCGTTTCACAACCCCGTTTTGCAAAATGGTATTGGCCTTTTCCTTCACATTCAACCTTTCTATTTGCAAGGCAACTGTATAACCCTGGTAGGTTAGACAATTTTTGTTCTTGATCCCTGTGTCCACATCCATAGGTAACCACATAGGAGTTTTCGGGGACCGGAGGAGTGGAGCCCATTGGCTGTTTATAATTAGTAATTAAAGTCCCCCATGAGTCCTCCACCAAGTCACAGAAATCAAACAAAAAACAAGGCACAGTGGAAGAGGTATTAGATGCTATCACCTACCCCGTGACAGTGTCCCTGAGTTCCCATTGGTATGGCCAAAAAGATAGGGGATGCAATTCCATACAGTCCCCCACACTTATCATTATACAAACCCAGACAATTATTATTATGCCCGCATCAGTCTTAGCTTTAAAGGATCCTCTGGGTGCCTTTGGACCTTCCATTGCTGTTTTGTTGTCTGGTTTCGTATCAGTCTGGGGTGTTCCCGCCTTGATGCAGTTTTTCTTAAACTGAGAGTGATGAATCCAGGTTCGGACACCATCTACCTTCACGGCCGTGGGCATATCAGGATCATGGTGTGCAGTCCTTTCCAGTGCAGCTCCAGGGTTTTAGGCTTGTGCCTCTTGACCCAGACTAAGTCTCCTGGTTGAAAGGGGCGAGGAAGAACAGGAGGATGAGCAAAGGCTTCTTTCAAGGCCCTGGTTATTTCCTTTTGTACATGTTGCAGGGCCATGAGCAAAGCCAGCAAATGGTCCTGTTCCAATTGTTCCATTACGTCGTCTCCTAGCTTCGGCAGGATAGGTGGAGGTCTGCCAAATAAAATTTCATAAGGGGAAAATCCCTTGACAAATGGAGTACAACAGGCTCGCAAAAGGGCAAAAGGCAGGACATCAACCCAATTTTCACCTGTCTCAAGGGACAATTTGGTTAAGGTCTCTTTTAGGGTCCGATTCATCCTTTCTACTTGAGCTGGGCTCTGAGGTCTATACGTACAATGTAATTTTCCAATTTACTCCCAATGCCCGGGCTAGACCCTGGGACACCTGCGCTGTGAAGGCCGGGCCATTGTCCGATCCTATGCTCAGAGGCAGCCCGAATCTAGGAATTATTTCATTTAATAATTTCTTAACTGGGAACGCCTTGACCCACCCGGAGGTGTCTACAAAAACAAGCAGGTATTTATATCCGTATTTCCCTGGTTTAATTTCAGTAAAATCTACTTCCCAAAACCAGCCTGGTTCAGTTCCTCTATCTCTTTTAGCTTCTGAAACCTTCTTACTTGCACCCTGATTTACTTGGGCGCAACTTACACACCTTTCAACCATCTCTTCAATCTCTTTTCCCAGCCCTTGCACCCTGAAATTTTTCCGCACTAATTCCACCATCTTGGTTTTCCCAGATGAGTCCCTTGGTGGAGTTGACACACCATGCGCGGCCTGATTGCCGTGGGTAAGAGTATCTTACCTTCAGGATCCTGAAACCACTTTCGTCCCAGTATCATACTTCCCCCTTTTCTTGAAACCCACTCCAAATCTTTAGGAGTGTAACTGGGCTCCAGTGGAAGCAAAGGCTCTGTCAAGATCGGTATCTCCAAGGCACTTTTACTTTTAGTTAGGGCAGCTTCTTGAGCTGCTGCATCAGCCAGGAGGTTTCCGACTGTTTCGAGGGAGTCGCCTTTTTGATGTCCCGGGCTGTGAATGATTGCCAGCTTCGCAGGTTCCCAGATGGCTGCTAGAAGATCTAAAATTTCAGCTTTATTTTTGATGTCCTTGCCTTCCGCCATGAGGAGACCGCGCTCTTAATAAATGGATCCGTGTACATGCACGGTTGCAAAAGCATAGCGGCTGTCCATATAAATATTAACTGACTTGTTTCTTCTGAGTTTTAGGGCTTTTGTTAGCACGATGAGCTCTGCGCCCTGGGCTGAAGTTCCCGGGGGAAGGGTCTGTTGCCATAAGTCTCGCGGTCTGTTGTCACTGCAGCACCAGCCTGCCTTTGCACTTGAAACACAAAACTACTGCCGTCTGAAAACATGCTATCAGGGTCTTGTAAGGGAACATCCGTAATATCGGAGCGGAGGGATGAATCATCGCCAAGGTTTCTGGGCAAGAGTGCAGAGGCGGACATTGTCCTTTGGGCAGCAAAGTGGCTGGGTTTAAGGCTGTGGGGGCACAAAAACGTATTTGGGGCTGGTCGAGTAGCAATGCTTGATATTGGGTAATCCGAGCATTTGACAGCCATCGCTCTGGGGGAGCCTGCAGTAAAGCCTCCACTTCACGGGGTCCCATGACAGACAATGCTTGCCCCAAGGTTAGTTTGTCTGCGTCTTTAGGAGTGCGGTGGCGGCAATTTGTTAAATGCATGGGGGCCACCCGGAAGCAACTGGGTCCAGCCGTTTGGATAAATAGGCCACCGGTCGGGGCCAAGGTCCCAGGCGCTGAGTCAGAACTCCCTTGTCTACCCCCCTTTTTTGGCTACAAACAAATGGAATGGCTTGGTGGGATCTGGCAGGGCCAAGGCTGGTGGGGTCATGAGAGCATCTCATAAGGCTTGGAAGGCTTTAGTTTGAGTCTCCCCCCATGTGAAGGACTCTGGAGACCCCTTGAGAGTGGCATACAAAGGGGCTGCCAGTTCAGCAAAGCCAGGTATCCATAGTCTGCAGTAGCCTGCTGCCCCCAGGAACTCGCGAACTTGTTTGCGAGTTTTAGGCTGAGGAATATCGAATATAGCCCGAATTCTTTGTTCACCGAGATAGTGCTTACCTTTTTTAAGGTTGTGACTTAAATATGTCACTGCAATATGACAGATCTGTGCTTTTCTGGCTGATACCTGGTACCCCAGTTTTTGCAGAAGACTCAAGAGTTCTTTGGTGGCTCTCAGGCATTTTAAATGAGAAGGGGCTGCCAACAAGATATCATCAACATATGGCAGTAGAGTTACCTGGGGGTTGGATATTCGAAATGGCTCTAAATCCTGGTGCAGGGCCTCATTAAAAAGAGTAGGAGAATTTTTAGATCCCTGGGGGGTGTCGCGTCCAAGTGAGCTGTTTGGCTTTTCCCTCTTCAGGATCAGTCTATTCAAATGCAAATAGTGGCTGGCTTTGTGGGGCAAGAGGGATGGCAAAGAAGGCATCTTTTAAGTCCAGAACTGTATAATACACCTGAGAAGGAGGAAGCAAACTAAGGAGAGTATAAGGGTTGGGTACAGTGGAATGAATGTCCATTACCCTGGCGTTTACTGCTGTTAGGTCCTGAACTGGCCGGAAATCGGATGAGTAAGGCTTCCAGACAGGGAGAAGCGGAGTGTTCCATGGCGACTTGCATGGGATCAAAATGCCAGAGTGGCACAAACGCTTGATATGAATGACGATTCCCCGCCTAGCCTCCCGGGACATGGGATACTGTTTTAGTCTTACCAGAAGTGCGGATGCCTTAAGTTCCACTATTATCGGAGCTTGATGAATCGCCAGCCCAGGTGGATTGGCCTCGGCCCATACCTGGGGGAAGTCCGCCTAGAGGCTTTTAAGGAGGGGATCAACTGCATGGACATTTTTATCAGGCACCGGAGTGAGCAGGCCCTCTTCCCCAAGTGGCACAGTCACCATTACTGTTGTTGGGCCATCCTGGCCAACTTTAATATGCATACCCCCTTCAGTGAATTTCAAACTGTAGTAGGTCTCTACCTAGTAATCCAGGGTAGGGGCATTCAGGCATGATTAGGAAAGAATGTGTAACGGTTTTATGGCCTAAATCTACTTGTTCAGTGGTCCATTTACAAGTCTGGAACCCAGTTGCTCCTTGCACCAGGGTTGCTCCTTGCCTGGTGGGGCCAGGATCTTGTTTTAGAGCTGAAAAGGTTGCCCCAGTGTCCACCAAGAAGGTCTTAGGTTGGCCCTCTATATTAACAGTAACCAACGGCTCAGAAGTGGGCTACCGAGCCGCGGCCCTGTCAGTCTGAATCAACTCCCATTACAGATACCTGGAGTGGCTGAGTTTTGCGTGGGGCTAAGTTGGGGCAATCCTTTTTCCAGTGTCCCTCTTGTTTGCAATATGCACGTTGGTTTTTTTCCTAGTGGCGCTTTAACCCTGTGTCTTCTTTTGCCCAGACCAGAATTCTTTAGACGTTCTGGGTCCTCTTCCCCGCGGGCATCCAGGACAGCCGCTACCACCCTAGTCAATTTTTTTGTCTTTCTTCCTGAGAATCCCTATTGTTAAAAACTTTTTGGGCTATTTCAACTAACTCAGATAAATTTTTTCCTTCAAACCCATCTAATTTTTGTAACTTTTTCCAAATGTCTGGGGCCTTTGTAAGACAAAGGCCAGGTTTAATGCCCTTCTATTTTCAAGTGGGGCAAGGTCAATAGGGGTAATGTGCGGTACGTCTCCATGAGCCTTTCTAAGAAGGCTGAGGGGCTTTCCTCGGCCCCCTAAACTACTGTTACCTTAGACATGTTTGTGGGCCAGCGGGCGGCCGCTGGGAGACCTCCCAGTAGAGTCTGGCGAAATAGGGTCAATGATGGCCTACCGTGAGGAGTGTTTCAGTCCCAATTTCAGGATGTGAGGAGGGAAAAACTTCCTCAAGTACAGTGGGATCCTCGGTGGGTTGCCAGTTTGGCCCCATCACTAATTTCTGGGCCTCATGATGGATCTTATCTCTTTCCTCAGTGGTGAAGAGAACCTGCAAGAGCTGCTGGCAGTCATCCCACGTTGGCTGATGGGTCACAAATACAGTTTCAAGAAGAGAAATTAATGTTTGGGGTTTCTCTGAGAATGAGGGGTTTTGAAGTTTCCGATTATAAAGGTCGCTAGTGGAGAAGAGTACATAAGTCATAAAGGGTCGGACATCACCCTGCAGGAGTGGCCCTGGAAGAAGGGGCAGGGCAGTGGGAGGGTGGTGGAATTCCGGGAGTCCCTGACCGGGTGTGAGACGGGCTCAGGGGAGTGTCCCTACTGATCTGAAGCATCTTGACTTGTATTCTTTGAGCGAGAACTATAGGGCGGCGGGTGGTTTCTTCTTCTTCCTCTGGTGCAGGTGATAGAGGGGGCGGCCACCTAGTCCCATCAGGATTCTTATTCTGAGCTCCAAATGGGCAGCCTTTGAGTGATAAAGCCTGTACTTTAAGGAGGCAAGGGGGAAGGGGAAGAAGTTTTAACCAATCTGGAGGGTTTTCAATGAGGGTCCTCCATGCCTCAGTGGAGGCACGAATGTGGTCTTCTAGGTCTTTCTAGGCACGAATGTGGTCTTCGTGCCTAGAAGAGACAATATCATGAAAATTATATACCAAAGTAAGGTCAAAGGTCCCCTGTGGAGGCGATTCGACCTGAAAGTTGGTCCATTCCACCTCGCAGAGTTCAAAGGACTGGCTTCTTAACGTGGAGGCCGAAAACTGAGGCAGCTCTCCTATAGTCCTAGAAATGAGTAAGAATGAGACTCAGAGGGGTGGGGGTACTCTGATTTTGACCCATGACAAAGATAGGCAAAACTGACAGGGACGCACAGTCAACAGGAAGAAAACAAGACACGAAGACAACACAGTTTGAGATCTCAAGGCCAGTAGGCAGTGGCAGTCACCTGAAAATAGGATTTTTCTTGACAAAAACCAAATCAAATGGGGTCCATCGGTGTCCCAGTAGCATCCCTGACTCTGTGTCTATAGGTGCATCCGACAGACCCTCCTGAGTCATTCAAATGGTGCGCCCCAAGAATTCCTTACCTCTCCCAAGTGTTGGTGCAGCAATCCGAGGAAAGAACCCTGTTTCAGACCTTTAACTTTTCCGGCCCATGCACAAAATGTTGCATCCACATGACACCTGAAAGAGAATGCTAGGGGCACCAGTGACAGTCACAACAAAGTCTATTACAATGAGAGGCAAGGCCAACTGATCGGGACCAACACTCTTGATAAGAATGCGGCCTCGAACAGCCGGGGTACAGAGTTTTTAAAGCCGATCACATCGTTTTATCATTACCTGGGAACAGAACGGAGAAACAGTTCCCAGATGAGTTAGAAACAGTTGCCAAATGAGGTGACTATTTTAAACTTTCTGCCACTAAGTTGCAACCAGTGGATCTCCTTGACCTTGCCTCTGATGCTTTCTTTGAGCTTTTGTTTTCCTTCATTGGTAAAGCCTGATTTACAAGAGGATGAAATGTGATTTACAAGAGTAAAGCAAGGCTGTTATCCCTTCACCTTCAGTGTCAGAACAAAGCTGTTATTTTTCAAGCTTCCTGTTAGCCCTACACTACAATTTAACCCTTACAATATGATTTACCTAAGGTCACATAGCTAATACCCAGTAGAGCAGTGACTCAAACATCTTTGCTACCTGTGACCTTTCCATCATGTTTAAAGATTACTTTCAACAAATGTTATTAAAATCTTCATTTACCAGAGTTCTTTACTAGAAAAAAAATAATGAAAATGATCACTGAAGATGATAACTATTCCAAATATTAAGCCAAGAGATTTATTATAACATGATCTAAACTGGCATAAAATTCCAGAAGATTTCCTCATTAAAAATGCTATAGAAACTCAGTAAAAACCCATTTATTAACATTACATCTCTGTGATGTGGACATGGAAGTCAGAGTCTTAGAAACACACACAAACACACACACAAAACAGCAGAGGTTAAAATAATAGTGTAGTAATAATGTCATTCATAATCAACATTCTTCTGGGTCTCCCAAGTACACTAAAAATCAAGTTTTTGAAATTTAAAAACAAATGCTGTGACAGTTCTTTGTGGAAGAGAGAAATTAGAAATTTGTTTGAAATAAAGGTATATATTGTTTTCGACTGTTTCCTTCTAAAACCGCGTCTCAAAGTCTTTATTCATTTCATGATATTATCAACTCCCCTACTACTAAAAGTAGAAATTTTTCAGCATGTTACCATCAGGGTAAATTCCTATAAACTGTCTTTTGAAAATCTTTCATGTTCACAGATAATCTCTTAATTTATATCATCCCACCATTTGTATCACCTTCCACCAGTAAATTTACATTAATATATTTTTAAACTTCATACCTAAAAAAAGTGAATCTGGTACAAATCATGGGGTGACTCTTAAAACTAGAACCAAATAAGTCTGCCCATTCTTTGGTCTGCCCGTCTGTTTTAGCTCCATATGCCAGGGTAGCCAAATGGGTCTTTTTTTTTTTTTTAATTGTATCAGCTGACAGCTGTGACAATCGATCTGTTTCAACCAGCCGAAACCAGGTCTGTCTCCCATCTAACACCCCTGCATCTAAAGCTTGTGTTTCTTGGAACAAAATGATGTGTTTATGTAAAAAAAGAAAAATAGAGTCATGTTTTCTTTACTCTCCAGGAGGTGTTTGGTTACCGGACCCAGAATCTACGCAGAGCCCTATGCCTTATAACAACCATGCTGACGTGTGGGGTTCTTCTGCTGGTGTTCTACTGGAAGCCCCAGTGGAGAGTGTGGGCTAATTGCAACCCATGCCCTTTGCAAGAAGCAGACACTGTTTTGCTAAGAACAACGGTACGTGCCCTTCAGCATTGCATTGGTGGTGCCACCAATGGCTGGCTGGTGTTCCAAAGATCTTTCTTTGCTTAAGAGTTTTCTTGTTCCCAAGTAGGAGATGGCAATAGTATCCTGGAACTTACTTGCCCTCTCTTACTTTGACTCAGGAAGGAAGGACATTTCCTCCATGTCACTCTGGGGAAATGACTACTATGTCAGGCTAATTTTCAGTTTCCTTAGCCATTACATGAGTAGTGGCTGTTGGTATTACAACTCTTATAGACATAACACAAGAAGGATGTATTTTTAGATATTTTTCAGTTTTTTTAGAATACAAATTTTGAGGGGAAGTAGATATTTTAAACCCTTAAATGTCATAAGATAGCCAGAAGCTGTTTTCTTCATAAAAAAAACTTTCCTGTGAAGTATGTCTTTTTATTCTCTAGCACAGTGGTTCTCAAATTAGTTGGAGGGCTCCTTAAAACAGACTGCTGACCTCACCCCAGAATTTTGATTTAGTAGGCTTATGGTAGGCCTGAGAATTTGCATTTTTAGCAAGTTTCAAGCTAATGCTTGTCTGTAGCCCAAACTTTGAGAATCTCTGGTCTAGGTAAGTATTTGGTTGATTGAGTGACTTATTGAATAAATATTTGAGAATTTCATGGGCTGGATTGATTTCTCTAGGATGAATTCCAAAGATATACGAGGAAGAAGGTTATATGCCTCTACTTAGCTACACTGAAGTTTCCTATAAGCAAGAACCCAGAAGAACCCCTGGTGGCTGACCGCCACTCTGTCATTAACCATGCGGTATTGAAGCCAGAATTAAAAGTAAGCAATTTTGAGCGCAATGTTATGGCATGTCTTTGCTAAAAAAGAATACTGCAAATGTTTATTGGAGGAAAGTTCTGAATGTCATGCTGCTGGGCTGGGAATTACAACAGTGTGTCAAAGCAAGTGAGGCTGCTGGGCTGGGAATTACAACAATGTATCAAGGCAAGTGAGAGCTGCGTGGGGACCCCTACCAAGAAGCCCTCACCTCCCCTGACAGGCTTTACTTGGTGAATGACATCTGTTCTATCACATTTGTAATTGCAGCTGCGATATATCCAAGTGCGGAAAATCAGGTATGTTTGGGACTACTTGGAGAAGAGGTTTCAGAAAGTCGGGTAAGTCTTTTTCTCAGCATTCATCAGGATATAAGGGAGGAACCGGAATTGTTGGGTGCCACGAACTAAGGTATGCTTCTTGTCCTGACCACGCCCTAGGCTGCTGGAAGACAGCAACTCCTGCTATGATATCCACCACACGTTTGGACTGGGCCTGACCAGTGAAGAGCAAGAGGTCAGGTAGGGTTTGTGATACTTCCTGAGAGTAAACTCGGCCGGCAGAAATTGAAATATCAAATGGCTTATGATAAGTGAGCTATAGGCATAATGCTTCACCAGCTTCATTTAATTCCAGTTTATTTACCAGCAACAGAGACAAATTTTAAGTTGTTTTCATCACAAGCAAACTTATTAAAAAGAAGAGCCCAAAAGAACAGTGCAGGAAAATATTTGATCTTTTCTTTCAGGATTGTAAAACAGTCTCGTCTGTGTTGTTGTTTTCATTCTTTCCTTAAAAAGCCTTGAGTCATTTCATAGACTTCTGATTTGTCATCCTCTAAATCCTTGGAGAGGCAGAAAGACAATATTATGATTAATTTTCCTATGAAGAAACAGCCTGGAGATGAAGATTTTGTTTGCTCAGGTAGTTGTGTCATTCTTAACACCTAGAACAGTGCCTGATTCATGGTGGACGCTCAACAGTTATTTGTGGAATGAATGAATACATGAATGCATTCATTAATCTACTGACCGAATGCCTTTACTATGCTAAGCACTTTGCAAGCACTAAAGATCTAAGGATAAATAAGGCTTACTCACTACCCCCAGAGACATTCACTGACTATTGGGAAAGAATAGTGGTACAATTGTGAGAATGATATCTATAAATGCACAGAGATTAGGACATAATAGTATAGTAGTACCATAAAAATGCTTATGCTACTTATTAACCCATAGCGATTTTGAGTCTCGGCTTCCCTCATCTGTAATTTGAAATAGTGAATGCTGGTGAGTCTGAAAGTAAACCATTGCAAGACTTCCCCAGAATCCTAATAATTACCTTCATTTCTTGCCCATTTTCAGGACCTATCCTGCCCGACCTTCCTCACAGTCTATCAGAAACACAAATTCTCCAGCTAAGAAGCATTCTGGTACATAAAATACTGGTTCTTGGGCTCCACCCTCATAATTTTCATTTAGTAAATAGGAACTAAGGGTAGCGGTGAGAGCAGAAACTGCATTTTAAGCAAACCCCCCCTCCAACGATTCATATGCGCACCAACTCTGAGAATTACCGATCTGTTGTTTTTAAACTTTTCTGCTGAATGAAAAATGACGAAAAAATGAACAAGGCATCATCCAGATTCTGACAATGTTTGCAAAACGCCTTAGAGATAGTATCACTGTATAAGATTTCAGATGTAATGCTGATTACGTTGAAACACAAAATGTTGTCAGAGTCATTAAGAGCGTACTGGTTTCATAGCATTAAGCACCAGACACGTGAAGGATTGAGCTAAGTTAGGAGGTGTAGTTGATTAACGCAAGTTTACTTCTCCTAGGACACCATTTCTACAGGAAGGATTGCCCTTCACATTTGTCCTTAGCAAGTGCCAAGCTTTACTAAATATCACAAATAATTAAATTTAAAGCTGGTCCACACCGTAAAGAACTTGACAATGTAATGAGCAAGACAAAGAGTTTAGTTTCCCAAATGCGAAGGATAGAGGAAATAATCTACTTTCAAATACACAGGCAGGTTTTACTCATGGGTTTTTCTAGGGGGACAGTAAAGAGAGTGAATAGAATGTGAAGATCTCCTCCCCCTACCCCCATCATTTTTTATTTATTATTTTTTATTGTATTATTTTTTCCCATCATTTTTTAATGTAAGACTAGGGCTTTTTTTTTTTTT
>NW_026057975.1:19309-38123 GCF_023721935.1 Panthera uncia | reverse complement strand
GCTCCGCGGCGGCCTCCGCTCGGCTCGCGGCCCCGAAGCGGCGGCGGCAGCGGCGGCACCAGCAGCGGCGGCCGCCGGCCGGGAAAGGGGTAGCGGCGGCGGCGGCGGCGGCGAAGAAGGAGGAGGAGGAGGAGGAGAAGGAGGAGGAGGAGGAGGAGGAAACCCGGAAAAGGGGCCGCGCTCACTAGGAGCGGCCGCCGCCCGGCCCCGGGCCGCCCAGCCTCACAGCGCCCCCTGCAGCGCGGGGGGACCGGCCGGGCGGTGCCGATCCCTCCCCCAGCCCCGCCCCTGCCCGCCCGCCGCCCCCGCCCCTGCCCGCCTGCCCGCCGCCCCGAACCCGCCCTCAAAGCTGCCAGTCCTAGGTGTGGCGTGGTGCGCTGGCCGCCAGGTCTCCCCCACCCACCGACCGCTGCCTTCGGGCCTTGCCCCTCGTGTGCCCTTTCAGGACTGTCCTGGAGACCCCCTACCCCTAGCTCTCCCCCTTCTAGTCATCCAGAGTTTATCCGCCCCGTTCTGACCCTCCTGTTAACCAAACCGTCCCCATCAAATCACTCTTAACAAGGAGAACATCCCCCACCTCAACGTTTCTCCCTCCCTCCCAGAGACATCCCCTGTTTCTCCAGTGGACCCTGCTCTATCACCCATGTATTCCTCAGCCTCAAGATTTCCCCTTCTCTGTTCAACCAGGGCCTTCCTGACAAAACCCTTCTTTTACACTTTCTCCCAGATTCCCTTCCAGAGTCTTCCCTAAAAACCCTCTGAATGCTCACTTCTGTCACTTGGTTAGGCTGGAGTGGGCCAGGTTCCTTGCTGCAAAGTTCCTGTTTTTCCCTTTATAATTAATAAGCAGTTTGTGGGGAAATACTTTGAGACAATGTAAATGTCCTGTTTTGGGGAGGACAGAGAGCAGAATAGTGAGTCCTGCCTGAAGGGACAGGCCAGGGGCTGGGCATGGATTGAGGGTGAGGTGGCCAACCAAACTTTGTCCTATTTTATTATGTTGCCTTTTAGTCCTTAACACACTTCTCTCTTTGATCTTCTGGGCCTTTCTTTTGTCTTGCTTTCCCATTTCCACACTCTGTATCAACAGCACTTCCCACGGGGCCCCAGGTTGCTGGGACTCCAATCCTTTTCTATATTGCTTTCTAGGTGAGACCCTGCTTCTCCTTCTTGACTGTGGAGTCGGATCCATCCAGGTTGAATCCCAGCTGTGCTTCTTACACACTGGGTGACCTTGGGCCAATAACTTAATCTCTCTGTGCTGTATACAGATTTTACAGCATAAAACCAATAATGGCCTTCACAGGGCTATGGACAGACTTAGACAAGGTAAACCATATAAAACCCTTAGAACAGTGTGTAGCAGTTACTAAGTGCTCAGTATCATTATTAGCAGACCCAGAGCCTTTCTCCTATCACTTTTCCCTCCCTGATAACCACCACATACCCGGGTTTTGGTTCCTTTCGCTCTTTGGCCGGGGCTGCCTCTACCTCCTCCACCCCCACCTTCCCATGTCTGCCTTCTTTCTCCTCCTCCGGTCTCACCTTTAAGTTCACTTTATTTACTTGGATGTGGATTATATCAAGTTGTAAATGTGGGACAGGGTGAGCTCAAAGTTCTACTCTGTCATTTTTCCCAACCTCTCTTTAAGTTCAGGGTTTTTTTTAAATCTTTATTTTTTAATGGATTTTTAAATTTAAATCTGTACTCTTTTTTTTTTTTTTAAGTAAGTTCTATGCCCAATGGGGCTTGAACTCACAACCCCTAGATCAAGAGTCACATGCTCTATGGATTGAGCCTGCCAGCCAGGTGCCCCTTTGAGTTCACTTTCACTTTAAATGGTAGAGTTGATACTTCTCTATCTTAGCACCCTATCCTTCAGAAAACTGCATATTTTGTAATTGTAATTCTGTCTCCTCCACTGTAAAAACAGCATGAGAGCAAAGGCTAAGTCTCTATGGTCACCACTGGCTCACCCAGCATTTGCCACATTTAGAGGCTTTCAGCAGATACAGCGGTACCCCACAGATCACTTACTAATTACAAAGTGGAGGTCACTGCTTTAACTACCAGTCAAATTTAACATCATCAATAAGGGACCGACTGACCCTGTGATGTGAGGCACCAAGCAGGGACATGGCATCTGCCCCAAATGCTTGACTTGAATCTAATTATGAGGACACAATCAGACAAATCCCAACTGGGAACATTTTGCGAAACAGCTAAGCCTGGATCTCTTCAAAAATATGAGTGTCACAAGAGAAGACAATACAAAACAAAACTCTGGAGTAGTTCTTGATTACAGGAGCCTGAGAGATATAACTAAATGAAGTATGTAATTCTGGGTTTGATCCCAAATGAAAAAGGTAGGAAGGAAAGGAGGGAAGGCAGGGGAAGGGGAGGAGGGAAGGAGAAAGAATACAGCAAAAAGGACCCTAAGGAATGGGACTTCTGAGGCTATTTGAATATAGGATGTACATTACATAATGGTACTGCATCAGTGTTAAATTTTATGAGTGTGAGGATTATATTGTGGTTATACAAGAGAGTCTCTTGATCTCAGGAGTTGCATGCCAAGTGTTTAAGGATGAAGTGTCATACCATCTGCAACTTATTCTCAGATGGTTCTCCAGAAAAACCTGGGTTCCCAAGAGCACAAGCATTCGTGGGGAGAGGGGAGCAATTAAGCAGAAATGTTGACAGTTGTAGAATATGGTTGAAGACCACATGAGCTTGCAACTTTTCTGTGGATTTGAAAATTTTCAAAACAAAAACTGGAAGAAGATACGTAAAGCATTTATGGAGTAAGTGGACTTTGGAATTTGAGTCTAAAACCTGCAAACCTCTCTAAATGTCTTTCACACAAGAAGACACAAACGTCCTCAAGCTCTTAACACAGCATTTTGATTTTTTTCCTGACAAGTCCCTGTGAATCAGTCTAGGCCAGAGGTTTTTAATCCTGAGCCCTTGGAGGGGCACCGGGATGGCTCAGTTGGTTAAGCATCCAACTTTGGCTCAGGTCATGATCTCACAGTTGGTGAGCTCAAGCCTGGCGTCGGGCTCTGTGCTGATAGCTCAGAGCCTGGAGCCTGCTTTGGATTCTGGGTCTCTCTCTCTCTCTCTCCTGTCTCTCCCCTGCTCGCACTCTCTCTCTCTCTCTCTCTCAAAAAAAAAAAATTTAAAAATAATAATAAATAAATGGGGAAAAAATCCTTAGCCCTTGGACAAGCTTCCTGGGTTCCAGGAACCCCTGACATGCTAGGCAAAATGTGTGGGTCACTGCGTGTTTGTGTGTATGTGTGTATGTTTGTGTATTCTTTCCTTAGCATCCACCAGATTCTCAAAGGAGGCTGTGACCCAAAAATTGTTCCAAACCACTGGTCTGACTACTAGGTCCAACCCCTGCAGGGGCCCCATTCGTTGCCTCCACCCCCTCCTACCTCTGACCCCACACACCCTCCCTGCACCTTCCTCTCATCCCTCATCACCTAACCCACACCCATCTCACGTAACCTGCTCTCACACCTGCCAGGATGCTGAGGGTTCACCCACACATCGCTCTGGTGCAACACACTCCTGGATTTGGCTGACGCTTCACTAACTCAGCCCTGAAACATGCAGCCTATACTTCCACGGCCACGCAGAGTATGTTTTTATGATTTTTTGGTGGGTAGATTGGGCTCCCCATGGCATTGGTGGAGACTTCCTGCCAGCCCACCATACAGTGTCCTTGGTGTGAATTAAGATTGGCAATTGAGGTTAGTAAAATGCAGTCCTCACTGGATTGAGTCTCCCTTGGATATGAAGAGGTACAGGTGGATGGCTCTGCAGGGTTAGGTTACAGTGAACCAGAATCGTCTTCTTCTACTTACCCTGTGGGTGTGGGTTTGGGGTTGAGTACGATTTAGGGTTACACAAGGGGGAATGAAAGACAGCATCTTGGGTCAAATAGCCCAACAATTTCATACCAACTCTTATGCTTCCAAATTCTATACACATACACACACACACACACACACACACACCACAAAAATTTAAAGACCTCAGAACACCTTCTATCTTCACAAAGTCTATTTCTAAAACATTTGAGAGATTAATAGGCTTATTTTTTAATGTTTATTTATTTTGAGAGACAGAGAATTTGAGCAGGGGAGGGGCAGAGAGAGAGAGGGAGAGAGAGAATCCCAAGCAGGCTCCATGCTCAGTGCCCGATGCAGGGCTCGATTCCACAAACCATGAGATCATGACCTGAGCTGAAATCAAGAGTTGGATACTTAACTGACTGAGCCACCCAGGTGCCCCCATATAGGCTTTTATCTTATATGGCTGATTCTAAGAACTTAGCTTAAGGAAATAATGTAAATTATGAGCAAAGAATTATTAAGAGTGGTGACAATTTGTGTGTTCAATATCACTGAATCCTGCAAAAACCCTGAGGCTAAAACCCATTGAATTTATACTTAAAAAAATTTTTTTAATGCTTACTTATTTTTGAGAAAAATAGAGAGACAGAGAGTGAGTGGGGTGGGGGCAGAGACAGAGGGAGACACAGAATCCGAAGCAGGCTCCAGGCTCTGAGCTGACAGCACAGTTGGACACTTAACCAGCTGAGCCACCCAGGCGCCCCCAATTTATACTTTAAATGGGTGAATCATATGGTAAGTGAAATGTATCTCAAGAAAACTGTTAAAAAATCCTGAGACTGGAGTTGTAACGATCCTGTTTTTGCAGTTAAGGAAACTAAGACTCTAAAGACGTGGGTAATTGAGGCAGAGTCTGGATTTGAACTAAGGCCTTTCTGACCACCAACTCCATTTCTGCAATCCCTTTCTAATTCTATATACCCCCTCCCAAAAGACCCAAAGATGTTTGTCATGAAAATCACCTTTAATCGTGAAAAATAAAACAACCTAAATATCCCAAATTACAGGAACAGTTAAATAAATTGTAGTGTATCCCTACAATTCAACATTAGGCATCACTAAAAATTATGATTATCCTGAACTTTTAGTGATGAGAAAATTTTTATTATATGAGATTTTTAATAAGTATTTTAAGTTACATGAATAATTGCAGTACACAGAATAACACCACCTTCCCAACCTTGTTCCCCAAAGATATCTACTTCCTAATCTCTGTAGCCTGTGAATATGTGAATATGTTACCTTATCTGGGAAAAGAGACTTTGCAGATGTGACTAAATGCAGGAGAGGAGATCATCCTGGATTACGTCCAGGTGTGCTTAATGTTGTAAGGGTCCTTATAAGAGGAAGACTGAGGTAGGAGAGTCTGGGAAGTACATGTGGGGATGGAAGCAGAGAATAGTGTGATTGCCTGAAAGAAGGAAGGGGTCACGGGCCAAGGATTGTGGGCAGCCTCTGGATGCTGGGAAAAGCCAAAGAAATGAAATCTCATCTAGAGCCTCCAGGAGGAATTCAGCTAGCCCTGTCAACACCTTGATTTTAGTCCAAGGAGACCCGTGTTGGGCTTCTGAGCTCTTAACTACAAGAGCATAAATCTGTGTTGTTTTATGCCACTAAATTTGTGGTGATTTGTTGCAGCGGCAATAGGAAACTCATTCAGTAGTATAGAGTTACTAAACATTTCCCAAGAAACGCAGAGATCCGAGGGGCAAGGAGTGAAAGTTGCCCTTCTTTTCCTTCCACATTCCCACAGTTTGGTATGTATCCTGCCAGGCCCTTTGCCGTCAGGACACATAATACAACCCACATTCTTGTGTATTGTTTTGCTTAGTTTCAAAGCAGGAAACCAGAATGTATATGTATTTAGCAGGTAAGTTCACAGGCACGTACTGAATGCATAGGAAAATAACTGGAAGGAAATACATTAAGTGCCTTAGAGTCTTTTTTTTTTTTAAGTTTATTTATTTATTTTGAAAGACAGAGTGTGCCCGTGCATGCAAGTCAAGGGAGTGGCAGAACAGGAGAGAGAATCCGAAGTAGGCTCCATGCTCAGCACAGAGCTCAGCATGGGGCTTGATCTGACAATTGTGAGATCATGACCTTTGCAAAATCAAGAGTTGGTCGCTTAACCAACTGAGCCACCCAGGTGCCCCTCTTTTATATTCAGAAAAAAATAACCAATGTTTACAGGCTGTTGACTATCCTAGCCCTTCCCTTCAACAACTTGTGGGTTAATGGGGGTTTTTCACCAGTTGGGAAGGGGTAGAGAGTAGGGCAGTAGGGTCTTAAATTGTTTGTAACCAAGGAGTCCACAGGGAATGCTGGATTCTCAAGTCTGGGGGTCTTTAAGGCTCCAGACAGGTGAATAGAATATGTTAATTAGGCTCCCACTGACTGCACTTCACCTGAGTACATTTATATACCACTTGCTTAGGGCTATCACTTTTTGATTTTTTTTTCTTAATTATTCTTAAAGTGTGACCCACTCTGCCCTTCACCCAGAAAGTGCCTGTGAGGGGACAGGAGGGCTGGGGAACAGCCTGCCCAGGCTAGAAGTGATAGAAACAGAAATATTTGGCTGGTGCGTCAATGAGGTCCCCTTTTATTCAGCGTTGCCTGACTGGGAAAGGGGGCACACTTTTAGCCCCCATCCCTTAATTCCAGCTATTCCTGGAAGCTCAGTGAACTCCAATTCTCCTAATACTCTCAGGGAAGGATGGATAAACTCTTTGGGGCTAAAATGTGAATAACAGCTCTCTAGAAGGGATTTGCATTTTAAGGAAGGTCAGACTAAGAGGTCTTGCACAATGGGTCCTTAATCCTGGAGTTGCAGGTGATGGGGGAGGGGGCATTTTGGAGGGTACATGGTACTTATCTGGGTACCATGCCCACTCTGCAAGTTTGCAGTAGGCATTTGGAGGGAAATGGGCTAAACTCTATAGTAGCAGGTACAACACCCATGGTGAGGCCATTGTACTTTGCAAACATTCATCTCTTCCTAACTGCTCTTCCAAATTGTCCAGAATCACCATCATCTTTCATGCCCCCTCCATCACCAAACCAGGTGGCTTTCCGTCTAGATGGCAGCTTACTTGTAGCCTCCCATCTGGGTGTCCATAGCCTTTGCCCTGATTTAAGCCTGTGTCATCTCCTCCTTGGGCTTTCTTCAGGTCCTTTGCTGGAGTAATTTCTGGGCCATCAGACTCCCTGTGTGAAAACTCAGGACCCTTGACCTGGGTGTGGCTCAGGACTGAATATGTTCATAAACTTGGATGGAAATAATTACATCTTTATTCACAAACCTCTAAATGAAATTTAGCATTTCCTTCCATTATGGATGTAGCAAACGCTCAAAAACAAAAATAACAAAGCACGTGAGCTGTACCTGAGAGTCTATCACCCCTAGAAATCACAGATATTTGCTTATCACTTTGCAGGTGGTGTTATTTTAAGGTAGGAAAGTTTGCTCTCCAGAAGGACCAGCTGCTCTGATTGTTGGAAGCAAAGAATATGAAGGAATCTCCGGATTTTGGGCTTTTCCCCTTATGTTCCAGCCCCCATCCTTCCTCAGCTTGGGATATCTGTTTAGAAGGTTCTGAACCCGAGGTGCCTGGGTAGCTTACTCGGGTAAGTGTCCAACTCTTGATTTCGGCTCAGGTCATGATCTCACAGTTTGTGGGACTGCACCCCAAATCGGCCAGGTGCTGGGCATGGAGACTGCTCTCTCTCTCTCCCTCTCTCTCCCTTTGCCCCTTTTCCTCACTTGTGTGCATGTCTTCTCTCTCAAAATAAATAAACTTTTTTAAAAATATAAAAAAATATTCTAAGCCTGAGTGCAGCCAGTGGGAGCCTAATTAACATATTTTATTCACCTGTCTGGAGCCTTAAAGACTCCCAGACTTGAGCATCCAGCATTCCCTGTGGACTCCTTGGTTACAAACAATTTAAGACCCTACTGCCCTACTCTCTACCCCTTCCCAACTGGTGAAAAACCCTCATTAACCCACAAGTTGTTGGGGGAAGGGCTAGGATAGTCAACAGCCTGTAAACATTGTTTTGTTTTTTTTTTTTTCTGAATATAAAAGACTCAAAGGCACTTAATGTATTTCCTTCCAGTTCTTTTCCTATGCATTTGTCACAGGCCTGAGAACTTATCTGCTAAATATATACATACACTCTGGTATCCTGCATTTTATTTCCCCCAATAGATACTAGCTGCTATACCGAGGAATAAAAAAACACCAAACAACGACAACAACAACAATGAAACCAAAAGATGTTGCACCTGCAAGCTCTATGTTTTGTTTTAGGAAATGCATCATTTCTGGGTGCTTGCAGAAGTCTTCCTGTCCGACTGGAAGACAACCTGGGAAGCCCAGGTCCCTATGAATGTGTGAGCGTGGCAGCAAATTGACCCATGGGAGCACAGAGGACGACAGAAGTCCTGGTGGATGAACTGCCAGCCCCAGAAAGCACAATCCAAGCCCAAGAAAAACATCCAAACTCCACACCCCTAAGGTGGGGATCAATCACTTCACTGAGAACATGGAGGAGGGAATACAGGTGACAGTGGCAGAGATGGTTGGGGTAAGGTGGTCTTGGCTGCAAGCACACTAGACATCTGTGGCAGTGGTGAAACCATTGTGGAGTCAAGCAGGGACTCATCCTAATTAGAGCAATAATTGTGTTATCCTGCCAACACCATAATTCATAGACCCCATTCTAATTTTGCCATTTGCCCCAGTAGTGTCCTTTAGAGCCAAAACATCCTCTCCAGAAACACAGAGCCATTTAGCTGTTATGTTTCTTTTAAATCTAGATATACTGAGTCTTAGTTTCAGGTATATGACACAGTGATTTGATACATGTATACAGCAGGGCACCTGGGTAGCTCAGTCAGTTAAGGGTCCGACTCTTGATTTCTGCTCAGGTCATGATCTCATGGTTTGTGAGATCGAGCCCCATGTCAGGTTTTGTGCTGACACCACGGAGAGGGTGAGTGCTCTCTCTCTCTCTCTCTTCTCAAAATAAATAAATAAACATTAAAAAAAATATATATATATGTGTAATCACAGAAGTAATCTCTATCACAGAAAAATACATATATAATCACAGAAATAATGCCGTGTACTTCTCACTGCACCGTATCAGATGATGGACAATTTCTGTTTGTCCTATTACTTGAAGTATCAACCTCAATCACTTGACTACCAAGGTAGCATCTGCCAGATTTCTGCACCGTTAAGTGATTCTTTTTACCTTTTTAAAGAAATATGTACTTTATGGGGAGGTATTTTGAAAACTGTGTCATCCTGGTCCTCATCAAACTTTTGTATTTATTTGTTGGTAGGGACTCGTGGATTCCTATTTTATTCAGTGAGTTATAATCAATTATTGTCATTAGTTATTTCAGCATTCAAACTGTCCTTTATTGGCAACTGGGAAACCCTTCAAGCTAGTTCCTGTATCCTTTTGATGTGTTACACTAGCCTTTGAGCACTTTCTTATTTTTTTGGCACAAAGAATGTTCCAGGCTTTTCATGTACTTTTCCTGCCCCAGGCCTGGAATCAACCATTTCTCCAAGGGGTCCTGATTCCTTTTAATGGAGAATAATATTTACAAGTCAAGATCTGGGCATAAGATGTGCTCGCTGTTATTGGAGTGTTGCTCCCAGGCCTTCTCCAGTGGACTGAGCTAGAGAATATGTGTATGTTCACACACACACACACACACACACACACACACACACCCCATTTCCATCTGCATTTATTTCTATATATATCTGTATCTATTGAAAACCATGAGTTCACTCCATCTCTCTGATTCCAATCTATCACCATAGAATTCATTCTAGCCTTCTCCCTTTCTATATTTGTAACCCTCTTTTCTGACAGTGAGCAATCTGGCACATGCAGGGTTCTTTTAGATGGAGGAGAGAGTGCTAAGAAAGGTCTGTTGAGGAGGTGACATTTAAGCTGAGACTCAAGGAAATGAGGGCACAAGCCAGGCAGGTTCTGGGAGAACAGTATTCTAGGCAGAACACTGAAGTCATTGCAGTGGCCCTGAGCAGATGTCTGAGGAGCAGCCGGATCCCTGTGGCTGAGCCGGCCGACAGGTGATGTCAGGTAAGAGAGGGTAGGCAGTTCAGGCAGCATCTTGTACACCATTGCAAGGACTTTGGTTTTTATAGTGACAAAGACAGGAAGCCACTGGAGCATTTCAAATTCAGGAGGGACGTTGTCTCGTAAAGGATTGCTCTGACTGCAAACGCAGAAGCAGGGAGACCTACGGGAGATTTGCAGTACAACACAGGAGGTGGGTGGCCGGGGAGGTGGTGAGAAATGGTCAGATTGGGGAATCATTTTCTAGGGGGAGCCAACAGGATCTGTGAGATGTGGCCTGTGAGAGATGGGTGACAGTACATGGGGCTCTGTGAGTGCTCATTAAATGAATAAAGCAAAAACTGTGCACAATGCACTTAGCACGTGTGGCATGCAATGAACTAATCACAGTCTTTGTTCATCATTGATGAATGAAGGTGAACTCTTTTCCCAGCAGGCTCCTTCCCCCCCATCTATCCAATTCTGCACCGCCCCTCCCCCCCCACACACCGCCTGGAATGTCACTTCTCTTGCAGAGTCACCCATTTTCCACCACAGCTCCCTCCCACTCCTCCCCTCCCCTGTCTGGGGAGTCAAAACTCCCACTTCCTCCAAGCCCTGTCTCATCAGGGTGTGAGGCGGCATCTGATAAGCTAATTCACAACCAGCTACTGACTTCTTGCAAGATGCCTACCCCTCCCGGAGGTATTCACATTTTCAAAAGGCGGCAACATATTTACTTAGTTTGGGGATGTGCCAGTAACCCTGATAGTGTGACTGACAGTAGTGAAGGAGGTCATTTGATTCCCACCAGCACACAAATGACCCCTTGCAGAGTTGGGGATATTGTTGAAGGGGCCTGGCCCAGGCCTAGCCTGCCTTTTTCCTTTCTTTCACCTCACACAACAATCCTGGGCATCTACCGCCTCCCTTTTACCAGAAGGATACTGCGACCCATGTTTGGGCAGAAGATCATGCATTCTAGATGCTCTCTCCTGGGTGGGTAGGGTTTGGTATAGACGTCCTGCCCCTTTGGGAGCCAGCTCCATAGGATGGTTCAGCGGGACAGTCTTTACTCATCCATCAGACTCATCCCACTAGTAGAGGCTTAGAACCTTGAGGCCACTGTGCTTGGTTCCTTGATTGTGTGCGAATTTGTTTTCTGTGCAAGACTAGTTTACAAAGCAAGACCACAGGGGCACCTGGGTGGTTCAGTTAAGTGTCTGACTCTTGATTTCTGCTCAGGTCATGATCTCATAGTTTGTGGGATCCAGCTCAGCGTCCAGCTCTGCACAGAGCCTGCTTGGGGTTCTCTGTCTTCCTTTCTCTCTCTTTCTCAAATTACATAAATAAACTTAAAAAAAAAGAAGCAAGACCACAAAAGCACAATGATACCCCTTCACACCTACTAGGACGGCTATAATCAAAAAGGCAGATAATAACAAGTGTTGACAGGGACGTGGAGAAACTGGAACCCTCCTACGCTGAGGGTAGGAATGTAAAATGACAAAGTCACTTTGGAGAACAGCTTGGCGGCTTCTATAAAGGTGAGGTATAAGTTATCCTATGACTAAGAAATTCCATTCCTGGGTATATACGCAATAAAAATGAAAACATATGTTCTCACAAAAACTTATAACTAAGGTTTACAGCAGTATTTTTCACAATAGACAAAAATGGAAACAACTTGTATGTTCATCGACTGATTAAAATGTAGTATATCTATCCAATGGCATATTATTTAGCAATAAAAAGGCATGAGGTACTGAGGCATGCTACAGCATGCATGGACCTTGAAAATATTGGGCTAAATGAAAGAAACTAGACACAAAAGACCCACATGTTGTATGATTCCATTTGTAGAAAATGTAGTCCAGGAAAGACTAATACATAGAGATAGAATGTAGATCACTGGTTGCTAGGGGCTGGCAGGAAATGGGGAGTGACTGCTAATGGCTATAGGATTTCTTTTTGGGGTGAATAAAATGTTCCAAAATTGATTGCACAACTCTTGAATATACCAGAAATCATGGGATTGTACACTTCAAATAAATGTGTGGTATATGAGTTATATCTGGCCAGGTACAGTGACTAATTGGAAATACCCAGGTCCCTGGGGACTGATCTCACCTGTTTAGAATGCAGGTTAAAAGGGAGGAAGATGAGGGATGCCCAGGGGACCGCAGAAACCATGGCCACTTTGCCTCAGGGAAATCTTGCATAGAATTTGCCTGGGGAACCAGAGAAAAGAAGGGATATTAAGAAAAATTATCCCAGGGTGCCTGCCTGGCTCAGAAGAACGTACAACTCTTGATCTCGGGGTTGGGAATTCAAGCCCCATGCTGGGTGTTGAGGTTGCTTAAAAATAAAATCTTAAGAAAAGAAAAGAAAAGAAAAGAAAAGAAAAGAAAAGAAAAGAAAAGAAAAGTGATCCCAAACTTGAAATGAGGCAAAAGGAGAAGTGCACATCCTTTCATTGCAGACTGGAACACTGCGTAACAGACCACCCCAGGATTATTTTGTTATCTAATCCCTCTGTTTGATTTGAACCTCTGTTTGATTTGAACTTTCCTTTTGCCTGGGGCCCTGATTCTATAAGGTTGTATAGAATTTTGTTTGGTAGAGATACAAATGATTTTTGTCTACAAAAATGATAACCTAAAAGGTTACAGTTTTATTACCCTGTAGGATATGAGTCAGTTTTGCCTCTAACCTAGCATGCTGATTTTAGTATGCTTTTCCTGATGGATTGTATAACCTCTTTTCCTCCACTTCTCCTTTGGACTGGTTTTTACCATCCTGCTGATTCCCTCATTAACAAGTTAAATGTATCTGGGGTGTGTGCTCGGTTGTAGGAATGCCATGTTTGTAATGTTCTTTAAGTTATACTTTGACAGGGAACAGAGGTCATTTGCTGTATTTCAACAATAGTACAGGCAAGTGACCTCTTTATCAGTGCGATCAGAACCTGAGCAGTAAGGCAGAGCCCTCTGGATGCACAAATAAGGAGACATTACAAAGGACTCCGGGTACTTAAAGCAAGAAGACATGTTACAATGTTAATCATATTTTCTTAACAGGGGGTTTTGCTTAAAAATTTATGCGCACACATAGGTATGTAGACAGACATACAATCTATACAGAGGAAGAGAGAGAAAAAGACTAGAAGGCTGTCAAAATAATCACCAAAATTATGTTATCAGTGATTATGGAAGGGGTCCAGAGGGAAGATTTTAATTTTCTTCCTTGTGCTTTTCTGTATTTTTCAATTTTCAACAATAAATATGTATTACATTTGGAAATTGCTCAAAATTATTTCTAAGGATAGCAGCAAATAAACTTGAGGCGGGGTGGGGGGGGTGGTGGGAAACCTGCCAGTAAGAAAAATTAACGCAGGGCTCCTGAGTGGCTCAGTCTGTTAAGCATCCAACTCTTGATTTCGGCTCAGGTCCTAATCTCACAGTTCATGAGATTGAGCCCCTAGTCAGGCTCTGTGCTGACAGAGTGGAGTCTGCTTGGGATTCTCTCTCTCTCTTCTCTCTCTCTCCGCCCTTCCCTCGCGTGCTCTCTTTCTTAAAATAAATAAATAAACAAAAAAAAAAAAAAAAAGGAAAGGAGTTAACCCTACCTGGACGCTCAGGGAATGGCATGTTGGGACTATATATCCTCTCCTAGAAAAACCTAGGTAACTAGTTGTAAGAAAAGCAAAGGGAGAAGAGCCAGCTAACCGGGTTACAGGCTGCCAAGAGGACTTTAGATCAGTTTATAGCAGTGGTTTTCAACTGGGAGTGATCTTGTCCTGGGGGACATTAGGCAAAGTCCGGAGACATTTTTGGCCGTCACAATGTGGGGAGGTGGTGCTAGGTATCTAGTGGGTAGAGGCCAGGGATGTCACTGAACATCCTGTAATGCACAGGACAGCCCCACAACAGAGAATTATCTAATCCAAATTTCTCAGTTAGTGCCCAAATTGAGAAATCCTGGTTTTTAGCAATAAAGCCAAGGGGAAAAAAACAGACTCTGAAGTGTGCATGCTGTAATGATAATTATGTACATGCACGTGGAGTCGAGGATATGGTTAAAGCTCTGTACACCTCATCCCCACCCACCACATCCTGCCTCTGACCTTGGGGCACTCCTTTGGGGAGTCATCCTGTCCCTCTGGCATAAAGAGTGAGGGATAGGTACATTTCCCCCCTTTTCTCTCCTGTGGGGTAGAATTCCTGTTCCTCCCATGGAACACTACACAGCTATTATATAGAACGAGGCAGATCTATATATATTGACATTAAAAGATGTCCAGAATATATTAAGTGAGAAAAGCAAATTACCCAACAATTATAGTATGATCCATTTTTGTAAAAGTAAACTCTACAAAGAGGTATTAACACTTGCTTATGTGCATATTAAGGCATTATTGCAGTGATTTCTATTAGGGGAAAATATGGAAACATGGCATTTTTCATTAAAATAATAGATTGAGGGGTACCTGGGTGGCTTAGTGGGTTGAGCATCCAATTCTTGATCTCAGCTCAGGGTTGTGGGTTCAGGGCCCATGTTGGACTCCATGCTGGGCATGAAGCCTACTTTAAAAAATAATAGGGGTGCGTGGGTGGCTTAGTCGGTTAAGCATCCAACTCTTGAGCTTGGCTCAGGTCATGATCTCACGGTTTGTGAGCTGGAGCCCCGCGTTGGGCTCTGTGCTGACAGTACAGAGCCCGAATGGGATTCTGTCTCTCTCTCTCTCCGCCCCTCCCCCACTTGCTCTCTCTCTCAAAATCAATAAACTTAAAAAAAAAAAATGATAGGTTGGGGATATAGATTTTCCTTTGCCCCCTCCCCAAAGCCGTACCAAAACCAGAGCAAATGAACCAAAAAGTTATTAGCTCACAAAAGAGCCAAAAAGAACAGGAAAGAGAGCAATAGCAGATGAGAGGTGTTGACCAATTTGGGGAGGTGGACAGGAGATGCGTTAGTAGAGCTGAAAATGTCTGCAGAAGAGGGTGGCAGCAAGCCGTGGGGCCACCCGCTAGCCCCTAGGCTAGACGCACTGCCCAGGTTGCACATCTGTGCATGGGGGCCTCCCAAGAGGCAGGAAGATTCATGGACCAAAACTGCCAGGAATTGAGTCAGAGTGATGAGTGGGAGGTTGAGGGGGGTTGCCAACAGAAGCATGGCTAGGACCCTGCGTGAGAAGCAGTGAGACCACTGTGGCAGGTTGTACTTTCCCGAGAGGGCCACAAAAGTATCTCCCGTTGCACTTGTGTTCCACAGTGTGACTGTGACACCCCGCTTGTTGAGAGGTGAGGTCTATGTCCCCTCCCCTTGACTGGGGCAGGCTTGTGACTTGCTTGTAACAATAGAGTGTGGGGGCAGTGACACTGTAATGTCTGAAGCTGGGACTCTGGGCTGGAAACTTAAGCAGTGTGACTGTGCTGAGACCCCCATGCTGTGAGGAAGCCCATATGGAAGAACCCCACGGAGTGGCCCTGTGACGAGAGAGACAGAAAAAGAGAGAGAGAGATTGAGAGAGACAGAGAGACGGAGAGAGACAGGGCAGTAGGTGCCCGGCCCCTGCTATTCCAGCTTCAGTCACCTTCTGGCTGCAACCGCATGAGAGATCCCAAGCCAGAAATACCCATTCTGAGCCTTTCCAAAATTCTTCAGCCACAGAAACCATGAGAGATTAAAAAAAAAAAAAAAAGAATATTGTTGTTTTGATTAGTTTTGGGTGATTTCTTACCTATCAATTATAACTGGAAGAACCACCGAAGGCCCCTTTCAGATCTAGGGCAGCCAATAAGTTACCCCCTCCTGACCCTGGCAGAAGTTTGTCCTACAGAAAAATGGAACGAGGGAGGCTCCGGACCTAAGGACACTAGGCACAGCGGAAGGCAGGAGAGACGCTACACTAAAACCAGGGATGTTATGTGAAAGTCTGTACTGACCAGGGAGAACCCTGCTCCTCCTGCCCCCTGGCTCTCAGGATGCCGCCAGTCAGGCACGTGTCCTCATCATAGTGGGAAATTGGAGAAACCCCAGAAAAGTAAACAGTAGATAATTATGGGCCAAGGCAGGAGTGAAGCTTTTTCTTTCCTTTTCTTCATTTTATTTTATTTTATATGTGTCTTTATTTAAATGTTGATTTAGTTTTGAGAGAGAGAGAGAACACACACATGCAAGTGGGGGAGGGGCAAAGAGAGCTGGGAACAGAGGATGGAAAGTGGGCTCCATGCCGACAGCAGACAGCCTGATGTGGGGCTCGAACTCATGATCCGTGAGATCATGACCTGGGCCGAAGTCGGATGCTCAAATGACTGAGCCACCCAGGTGCCCCAGGAATGAAACTTTTTAAACAGATGTTAGGACTCACTATAATTAATACCCACAGAGAGATAATGAGGTATCACATCCATGAAACACAAATAAGATTCTATTTAAAAAGAAAAAAAAAAAAGAGTGTTTGGGTTTGGGTTTTCCCAAATGCCCATTTCTGAGATGATGATTCCAGTGCAATGGATTTTTGGCAGGTGATCCTAGGAAATGTGGGTCAAGGAGTTGGGAGGTGAGGCAGGGAAGGGAAGGAAGCCAACAAAAGGTGTGTTACCCTAGCCAGCTACTACTGTGGGCGCCTGGAGCTTGATATTTCTGGAGAACCCCAGGAGCTGGTATAGAACATGCCTCAGAGGTATCCCAGCCAGTGCACGAGGGTCCACTAACTGCCTCCAGTGGGGAGTAACCTCCAGCTTGTCCTGCACTCAGGCTGAGGATGCTGGTTGGAAGAAAATAGCTCTTGGGCAGAGCTGCATAGCTATGTGTAGTAAGCAGCTGTGGGCAGCACTCAAGGGTGAATGCCAAGGGCCTATGCCAACAATGTTTGCTGCAAGAAGCAATCAGAAAACAAGAAAGAGTTATTGTAAATTAAAAATGTAAGAGCAGAAGTAAAACATTCAATGGAAAGCTGACAAGGAAAAAGTTGAAGATAACCTGACTTAATTGATCTGGGGTTCAGGCTGGGCTTCAGGGTTATTTAAAAGCTCCCTGGGTGATTTAAAAGCTCCCTGGGGACAGTTAAAGTTAAGAACCACCGCTTGGCAGGAAAAAATAAAAGATCGCACTGATGTAAACAGAGAATACTGATTAAAAAATTTTTTTTAATGTTTATTTATTTTTGAGAGAGACAGCATGAGCGAGGTGGGGTGGGGGGGGGCAGAGAGAGAGGGAGACACAGAATCCGAAGCAGGCTTCAGGCTCTGAGCTGTCAGCACAGAACCCGACGTGAGGCTTAAACTCGTGAACCGTGAGATCATGACCTGAGCCGAAGTTGGATGCTCAACCAACTGAGCCATCCAGGTGCCCCAAGAATACTGACTTAACCATAAAATTGTCATGCAATTATATAGGAAGAATGGGGAGAGGGGAGGCAAGTGCATGGGAATGGTGTGTATAAAGCTACCTCAATAGGAAGGCAGTAGATCATGCCTTGGATTGATAAACCAAGAAATAGCACAGGGTGCCTGGGTGGCTTAGTCAGTTAAGCACCTGACTCTTGATTTTGGCTCAGGTCATGATCTCATGGTTGTGAGATCGAGCCCTTCATAGGGTCCTGCACTGGGCATGGAGCTTGTCTAAGATTCTCTTCCCCTCTCTATTGCCCTCCCCGCCTCTCTAAAAAAAAAGAAAGAAAGAAAAAGAAAGAAAGAAAGAAAGAAAGAAAGAGCATATAAACATCTTATTCAGAAATACAGAGGTAAATGCCAGGAGAAACAGCTGAAAGAATAGTAACTTTCTGAGGAGCAGGACTCAGGGGTGTGTGTGTATGTGTGTGTGTGTGTGTGTGTGTGTGTGTTGCATTACTAACATTTGCTAGAAACCTTACAATATTATTTGATTTTTTAATACCATGAATATGCATGAATTTGACCAAAATTTTAAAAGATTGTTTTTATAAAGGGACAGAAGAAAACATCAGGAGCAACCTAAGCATCCACCAGCAGGGAAAAGCTAAATACATTGTAATACATTCATTTAATGGAACACAATGCTATGCTTAGAATGAGGTAGCTGTATACATCCTAACACAGATGAATTTTCAAGACAGTATGACCAGAGTTGGCAAACAATAGGTGTGATATGCCAACATTTATGTAAACCACATGCACGCAAAATAGAGCTATTTATTCCCCACGGAAATAGAAACATGTGCAATTAAAAACACATAGAGCAGGATGGGGAAGAATACACTCAGAAGAGATAACAGGCATAACCCGTGGGCTGTGGTGAGAGTGGACTCAGAGGATAAAAATCAAGGCAGATTTTGTACCGTTTCATTGTTTTTCCCCCACAGAAAATAAATTTTTGTATTACTTGTAAAATTAGATTAAATTTTTAAAACTGAACATTCATCAAGAAACTGAGAAGACAAGCCACAGATTGGGAGAAAATATTTGCAAAAGGCATATTTGATAAGGCACTATTATACAAGGCACTAAATATAGAAAGAACACCTAAAACTCAACAATAAGAAAACAAACATCCCAATTAGAAAATGGGTCAAAGATCTTCACAGATACCTCACCAAAGAAGATATTTAGGCGGTAAACAAACATAAAAGTTGTTCCACGTAATATACCATCAGGGAAAGGAAAATTAAAACAACAATGAGATACCATTACCCACATTTTAGAGAGGCCAAATTCTGGAACACTGACAGCACCAAATGCTGCAGATGATGTGGGGCGACAGGAAACTCATTCATTGCTAGCAGGAATACGGAATGGGAAAGCCA
>NW_026057975.1:0-18809 GCF_023721935.1 Panthera uncia | reverse complement strand
TGGCTTTCCCATTCCGTATTCCTGCTAGCAATGAATGAGTTTCCTGTTGCCCCACATCATCTGCAGCATTTGGTGCTGTCAGTGTTCCAGAATTTGGCCTCTCTAAAATGTGGGTAATGGTATCTCATTGTTGTTTTAATTTTCCTTTCCCTGATGGTATATTACGTGGAACAACTTTTATGTTTGTTTACCGCCTAAATATCTTCTTTGGTGAGGTATCTGTGAAGATCTTTGACCCATTTTCTAATTGGGATGTTTGTTTTCTTATTGTTGAGTTTTAGGTGTTCTTTCTATATTTAGTGCCTTGTATAATAGTGCCTTATCAAATATGCCTTTTGCAAATATTTTCTCCCAATCTGTGGCTTGTCTTCTCAGTTTCTTGATGAATGTTCAGTTTTAAAAATTTAATCTAATTTTACAAGTAATACAAAAATTTATTTTCTGTGGGGGAAAAACAATGAAACGGTACAAAATCTGCCTTGATTTTTATCCTCTGAGTCCACTCTCACCACAGCCCACGGGTTATGCCTGTTATCTCTTCTGAGTGTATTCTTCCCCATCCTGCTCTATGTGTTTTTAATTGCACATGTTTCTATTTCCGTGGGGAATAAATAGCTCTATTTTGCGTGCATGTGGTTTACATAAATGTTGGCATATCACACCTATTGTTTGCCAACTCTGGTCATACTGTCTTGAAAATTCATCTGTGTTAGGATGTATACAGCTACCTCATTCTAAGCATAGCATTGTGTTCCATTAAATGAATGTATTACAATGTATTTAGCTTTTCCCTGCTGGTGGATGCTTAGGTTGCTCCTGATGTTTTCTTCTGTCCCTTTATAAAAACAATCTTTTAAAATTTTGGTCAAATTCATGCATATTCATGGTATTAAAAAATCAAATAATATTGTAAGGTTTCTAGCAAATGTTAGTAATGCAACACACACACACACACACACACACACATACACACACACCCCTGAGTCCTGCTCCTCAGAAAGTTACTATTCTTTCAGCTGTTTCTCCTGGCATTTACCTCTGTATTTCTGAATAAGATGTTTATATGCTCTTTCTTTCTTTCTTTCTTTCTTTTTCTTTCTTTCTTTTTTTTTAGAGAGGCGGGGAGGGCAATAGAGAGGGGAAGAGAATCTTAGACAAGCTCCATGCCCAGTGCAGGACCCTATGAAGGGCTCGATCTCACAACCATGAGATCATGACCTGAGCCAAAATCAAGAGTCAGGTGCTTAACTGACTAAGCCACCCAGGCACCCTGTGCTATTTCTTGGTTTATCAATCCAAGGCATGATCTACTGCCTTCCTATTGAGGTAGCTTTATACACACCATTCCCATGCACTTGCCTCCCCTCTCCCCATTCTTCCTATATAATTGCATGACAATTTTATGGTTAAGTCAGTATTCTTGGGGCACCTGGATGGCTCAGTTGGTTGAGCATCCAACTTCGGCTCAGGTCATGATCTCACGGTTCACGAGTTTAAGCCTCACGTCGGGTTCTGTGCTGACAGCTCAGAGCCTGAAGCCTGCTTCGGATTCTGTGTCTCCCTCTCTCTCTGCCCCCCCCCACCCCACCTCGCTCATGCTGTCTCTCTCAAAAATAAATAAACATTAAAAAAAATTTTTTAATCAGTATTCTCTGTTTACATCAGTGCGATCTTTTATTTTTTCCTGCCAAGCGGTGGTTCTTAACTTTAACTGTCCCCAGGGAGCTTTTAAATCACCCAGGGAGCTTTTAAATAACCCTGAAGCCCAGCCTGAACCCCAGATCAATTAAGTCAGGTTATCTTCAACTTTTTCCTTGTCAGCTTTCCATTGAATGTTTTACTTCTGCTCTTACATTTTTAATTTACAATAACTCTTTCTTGTTTTCTGATTGCTTCTTGCAGCAAACATTGTTGGCATAGGCCCTTGGCATTCACCCTTGAGTGCTGCCCACAGCTGCTTACTACACATAGCTATGCAGCTCTGCCCAAGAGCTATTTTCTTCCAACCAGCATCCTCAGCCTGAGTGCAGGACAAGCTGGAGGTTACTCCCCACTGGAGGCAGTTAGTGGACCCTCGTGCACTGGCTGGGATACCTCTGAGGCATGTTCTATACCAGCTCCTGGGGTTCTCCAGAAATATCAAGCTCCAGGCGCCCACAGTAGTAGCTGGCTAGGGTAACACACCTTTTGTTGGCTTCCTTCCCTTCCCTGCCTCACCTCCCAACTCCTTGACCCACATTTCCTAGGATCACCTGCCAAAAATCCATTGCACTGGAATCATCATCTCAGAAATGGGCATTTGGGAAAACCCAAACCCAAACACTCTTTTTTTTTTTTCTTTTTAAATAGAATCTTATTTGTGTTTCATGGATGTGATACCTCATTATCTCTCTGTGGGTATTAATTATAGTGAGTCCTAACATCTGTTTAAAAAGTTTCATTCCTGGGGCACCTGGGTGGCTCAGTCATTTGAGCATCCGACTTCGGCCCAGGTCATGATCTCACGGATCATGAGTTCGAGCCCCACATCAGGCTGTCTGCTGTCGGCATGGAGCCCACTTTCCATCCTCTGTTCCCAGCTCTCTTTGCCCCTCCCCCACTTGCATGTGTGTGTTCTCTCTCTCTCTCAAAACTAAATCAACATTTAAATAAAGACACATATAAAATAAAATAAAATGAAGAAAAGGAAAGAAAAAGCTTCACTCCTGCCTTGGCCCATAATTATCTACTGTTTACTTTTCTGGGGTTTCTCCAATTTCCCACTATGATGAGGACACGTGCCTGACTGGCGGCATCCTGAGAGCCAGGGGGCAGGAGGAGCAGGGTTCTCCCTGGTCAGTACAGACTTTCACATAACATCCCTGGTTTTAGTGTAGCGTCTCTCCTGCCTTCCGCTGTGCCTAGTGTCCTTAGGTCCGGAGCCTCCCTCGTTCCATTTTTCTGTAGGACAAACTTCTGCCAGGGTCAGGAGGGGGTAACTTATTGGCTGCCCTAGATCTGAAAGGGGCCTTCGGTGGTTCTTCCAGTTATAATTGATAGGTAAGAAATCACCCAAAACTAATCAAAACAACAATATTCTTTTTTTTTTTTTTTTAATCTCTCATGGTTTCTGTGGCTGAAGAATTTTGGAAAGGCTCAGAATGGGTATTTCTGGCTTGGGATCTCTCATGCGGTTGCAGCCAGAAGGTGACTGAAGCTGGAATAGCAGGGGCCGGGCACCTACTGCCCTGTCTCTCTCCGTCTCTCTGTCTCTCTCAATCTCTCTCTCTCTTTTTCTGTCTCTCTCGTCACAGGGCCACTCCGTGGGGTTCTTCCATATGGGCTTCCTCACAGCATGGGGGTCTCAGCACAGTCACACTGCTTAAGTTTCCAGCCCAGAGTCCCAGCTTCAGACATTACAGTGTCACTGCCCCCACACTCTATTGTTACAAGCAAGTCACAAGCCTGCCCCAGTCAAGGGGAGGGGACATAGACCTCACCTCTCAACAAGCGGGGTGTCACAGTCACACTGTGGAACACAAGTGCAACGGGAGATACTTTTGTGGCCCTCTCGGGAAAGTACAACCTGCCACAGTGGTCTCACTGCTTCTCACGCAGGGTCCTAGCCATGCTTCTGTTGGCAACCCCCCTCAACCTCCCACTCATCACTCTGACTCAATTCCTGGCAGTTTTGGTCCATGAATCTTCCTGCCTCTTGGGAGGCCCCCATGCACAGATGTGCAACCTGGGCAGTGCGTCTAGCCTAGGGGCTAGCGGGTGGCCCCACGGCTTGCTGCCACCCTCTTCTGCAGACATTTTCAGCTCTACTAACGCATCTCCTGTCCACCTCCCCAAATTGGTCAACACCTCTCATCTGCTATTGCTCTCTTTCCTGTTCTTTTTGGCTCTTTTGTGAGCTAATAACTTTTTGGTTCATTTGCTCTGGTTTTGGTACGGCTTTGGGGAGGGGGCAAAGGAAAATCTATATCCCCAACCTATCATTTTTTTTTTTTTAAGTTTATTGATTTTGAGAGAGAGAGCAAGTGGGGGAGGGGCGGAGAGAGAGAGAGACAGAATCCCATTCGGGCTCTGTACTGTCAGCACAGAGCCCAACGCGGGGCTCCAGCTCACAAACCGTGAGATCATGACCTGAGCCAAGCTCAAGAGTTGGATGCTTAACCGACTAAGCCACCCACGCACCCCTATTATTTTTTAAAGTAGGCTTCATGCCCAGCATGGAGTCCAACATGGGCCCTGAACCCACAACCCTGAGCTGAGATCAAGAATTGGATGCTCAACCCACTAAGCCACCCAGGTACCCCTCAATCTATTATTTTAATGAAAAATGCCATGTTTCCATATTTTCCCCTAATAGAAATCACTGCAATAATGCCTTAATATGCACATAAGCAAGTGTTAATACCTCTTTGTAGAGTTTACTTTTACAAAAATGGATCATACTATAATTGTTGGGTAATTTGCTTTTCTCACTTAATATATTCTGGACATCTTTTAATGTCAATATATATAGATCTGCCTCGTTCTATATAATAGCTGTGTAGTGTTCCATGGGAGGAACAGGAATTCTACCCCACAGGAGAGAAAAGGGGGGAAATGTACCTATCCCTCACTCTTTATGCCAGAGGGACAGGATGACTCCCCAAAGGAGTGCCCCAAGGTCAGAGGCAGGATGTGGTGGGTGGGGATGAGGTGTACAGAGCTTTAACCATATCCTCGACTCCACGTGCATGTACATAATTATCATTACAGCATGCACACTTCAGAGTCTGTTTTTTTCCCCTTGGCTTTATTGCTAAAAACCAGGATTTCTCAATTTGGGCACTAATTGAGAAATTTGGATTAGATAATTCTCTGTTGTGGGGCTGTCCTGTGCATTACAGGATGTTCAGTGACATCCCTGGCCTCTACCCACTAGATACCTAGCACCACCTCCCCACATTGTGACGGCCAAAAATGTCTCCGGACTTTGCCTAATGTCCCCCAGGACAAGATCACTCCCAGTTGAAAACCACTGCTATAAACTGATCTAAAGTCCTCTTGGCAGCCTGTAACCCGGTTAGCTGGCTCTTCTCCCTTTGCTTTTCTTACAACTAGTTACCTAGGTTTTTCTAGGAGAGGATATATAGTCCCAACATGCCATTCCCTGAGCGTCCAGGTAGGGTTAACTCCTTTCCTTTTTTTTTTTTTTTTTGTTTATTTATTTATTTTAAGAAAGAGAGCACGCGAGGGAAGGGCGGAGAGAGAGAGAAGAGAGAGAGAGAATCCCAAGCAGACTCCACTCTGTCAGCACAGAGCCTGACTAGGGGCTCAATCTCATGAACTGTGAGATTAGGACCTGAGCCGAAATCAAGAGTTGGATGCTTAACAGACTGAGCCACTCAGGAGCCCTGCGTTAATTTTTCTTACTGGCAGGTTTCCCACCACCCCCCCCACCCCGCCTCAAGTTTATTTGCTGCTATCCTTAGAAATAATTTTGAGCAATTTCCAAATGTAATACATATTTATTGTTGAAAATTGAAAAATACAGAAAAGCACAAGGAAGAAAATTAAAATCTTCCCTCTGGACCCCTTCCATAATCACTGATAACATAATTTTGGTGATTATTTTGACAGCCTTCTAGTCTTTTTCTCTCTCTTCCTCTGTATAGATTGTATGTCTGTCTACATACCTATGTGTGCGCATAAATTTTTAAGCAAAACCCCCTGTTAAGAAAATATGATTAACATTGTAACATGTCTTCTTGCTTTAAGTACCCGGAGTCCTTTGTAATGTCTCCTTATTTGTGCATCCAGAGGGCTCTGCCTTACTGCTCAGGTTCTGATCGCACTGATAAAGAGGTCACTTGCCTGTACTATTGTTGAAATACAGCAAATGACCTCTGTTCCCTGTCAAAGTATAACTTAAAGAACATTACAAACATGGCATTCCTACAACCGAGCACACACCCCAGATACATTTAACTTGTTAATGAGGGAATCAGCAGGATGGTAAAAACCAGTCCAAAGGAGAAGTGGAGGAAAAGAGGTTATACAATCCATCAGGAAAAGCATACTAAAATCAGCATGCTAGGTTAGAGGCAAAACTGACTCATATCCTACAGGGTAATAAAACTGTAACCTTTTAGGTTATCATTTTTGTAGACAAAAATCATTTGTATCTCTACCAAACAAAATTCTATACAACCTTATAGAATCAGGGCCCCAGGCAAAAGGAAAGTTCAAATCAAACAGAGGTTCAAATCAAACAGAGGGATTAGATAACAAAATAATCCTGGGGTGGTCTGTTACGCAGTGTTCCAGTCTGCAATGAAAGGATGTGCACTTCTCCTTTTGCCTCATTTCAAGTTTGGGATCACTTTTCTTTTCTTTTCTTTTCTTTTCTTTTCTTTTCTTTTCTTTTCTTTTCTTAAGATTTTATTTTTAAGCAACCTCAACACCCAGCATGGGGCTTGAATTCCCAACCCCGAGATCAAGAGTTGTACGTTCTTCTGAGCCAGGCAGGCACCCTGGGATAATTTTTCTTAATATCCCTTCTTTTCTCTGGTTCCCCAGGCAAATTCTATGCAAGATTTCCCTGAGGCAAAGTGGCCATGGTTTCTGCGGTCCCCTGGGCATCCCTCATCTTCCTCCCTTTTAACCTGCATTCTAAACAGGTGAGATCAGTCCCCAGGGACCTGGGTATTTCCAATTAGTCACTGTACCTGGCCAGATATAACTCATATACCACACATTTATTTGAAGTGTACAATCCCATGATTTCTGGTATATTCAAGAGTTGTGCAATCAATTTTGGAACATTTTATTCACCCCAAAAAGAAATCCTATAGCCATTAGCAGTCACTCCCCATTTCCTGCCAGCCCCTAGCAACCAGTGATCTACATTCTATCTCTATGTATTAGTCTTTCCTGGACTACATTTTCTACAAATGGAATCATACAACATGTGGGTCTTTTGTGTCTAGTTTCTTTCATTTAGCCCAATATTTTCAAGGTCCATGCATGCTGTAGCATGCCTCAGTACCTCATGCCTTTTTATTGCTAAATAATATGCCATTGGATAGATATACTACATTTTAATCAGTCGATGAACATACAAGTTGTTTCCATTTTTGTCTATTGTGAAAAATACTGCTGTAAACCTTAGTTATAAGTTTTTGTGAGAACATATGTTTTCATTTTTATTGCGTATATACCCAGGAATGGAATTTCTTAGTCATAGGATAACTTATACCTCACCTTTATAGAAGCCGCCAAGCTGTTCTCCAAAGTGACTTTGTCATTTTACATTCCTACCCTCAGCGTAGGAGGGTTCCAGTTTCTCCACGTCCCTGTCAACACTTGTTATTATCTGCCTTTTTGATTATAGCCGTCCTAGTAGGTGTGAAGGGGTATCATTGTGCTTTTGTGGTCTTGCTTCTTTTTTTTTAAGTTTATTTATGTAATTTGAGAAAGAGAGAGAAAGGAAGACAGAGAACCCCAAGCAGGCTCTGTGCAGAGCTGGACGCTGAGCTGGATCCCACAAACTATGAGATCATGACCTGAGCAGAAATCAAGAGTCAGACACTTAACTGAACCACCCAGGTGCCCCTGTGGTCTTGCTTTGTAAACTAGTCTTGCACAGAAAACAAATTCGCACACAATCAAGGAACCAAGCACAGTGGCCTCAAGGTTCTAAGCCTCTACTAGTGGGATGAGTCTGATGGATGAGTAAAGACTGTCCCGCTGAACCATCCTATGGAGCTGGCTCCCAAAGGGGCAGGACGTCTATACCAAACCCTACCCACCCAGGAGAGAGCATCTAGAATGCATGATCTTCTGCCCAAACATGGGTCGCAGTATCCTTCTGGTAAAAGGGAGGCGGTAGATGCCCAGGATTGTTGTGTGAGGTGAAAGAAAGGAAAAAGGCAGGCTAGGCCTGGGCCAGGCCCCTTCAACAATATCCCCAACTCTGCAAGGGGTCATTTGTGTGCTGGTGGGAATCAAATGACCTCCTTCACTACTGTCAGTCACACTATCAGGGTTACTGGCACATCCCCAAACTAAGTAAATATGTTGCCGCCTTTTGAAAATGTGAATACCTCCGGGAGGGGTAGGCATCTTGCAAGAAGTCAGTAGCTGGTTGTGAATTAGCTTATCAGATGCCGCCTCACACCCTGATGAGACAGGGCTTGGAGGAAGTGGGAGTTTTGACTCCCCAGACAGGGGAGGGGAGGAGTGGGAGGGAGCTGTGGTGGAAAATGGGTGACTCTGCAAGAGAAGTGACATTCCAGGCGGTGTGTGGGGGGGGAGGGGCGGTGCAGAATTGGATAGATGGGGGGGAAGGAGCCTGCTGGGAAAAGAGTTCACCTTCATTCATCAATGATGAACAAAGACTGTGATTAGTTCATTGCATGCCACACGTGCTAAGTGCATTGTGCACAGTTTTTGCTTTATTCATTTAATGAGCACTCACAGAGCCCCATGTACTGTCACCCATCTCTCACAGGCCACATCTCACAGATCCTGTTGGCTCCCCCTAGAAAATGATTCCCCAATCTGACCATTTCTCACCACCTCCCCGGCCACCCACCTCCTGTGTTGTACTGCAAATCTCCCGTAGGTCTCCCTGCTTCTGCGTTTGCAGTCAGAGCAATCCTTTACGAGACAACGTCCCTCCTGAATTTGAAATGCTCCAGTGGCTTCCTGTCTTTGTCACTATAAAAACCAAAGTCCTTGCAATGGTGTACAAGATGCTGCCTGAACTGCCTACCCTCTCTTACCTGACATCACCTGTCGGCCGGCTCAGCCACAGGGATCCGGCTGCTCCTCAGACATCTGCTCAGGGCCACTGCAATGACTTCAGTGTTCTGCCTAGAATACTGTTCTCCCAGAACCTGCCTGGCTTGTGCCCTCATTTCCTTGAGTCTCAGCTTAAATGTCACCTCCTCAACAGACCTTTCTTAGCACTCTCTCCTCCATCTAAAAGAACCCTGCATGTGCCAGATTGCTCACTGTCAGAAAAGAGGGTTACAAATATAGAAAGGGAGAAGGCTAGAATGAATTCTATGGTGATAGATTGGAATCAGAGAGATGGAGTGAACTCATGGTTTTCAATAGATACAGATATATATAGAAATAAATGCAGATGGAAATGGGGTGTGTGTGTGTGTGTGTGTGTGTGTGTGTGTGTGAACATACACATATTCTCTAGCTCAGTCCACTGGAGAAGGCCTGGGAGCAACACTCCAATAACAGCGAGCACATCTTATGCCCAGATCTTGACTTGTAAATATTATTCTCCATTAAAAGGAATCAGGACCCCTTGGAGAAATGGTTGATTCCAGGCCTGGGGCAGGAAAAGTACATGAAAAGCCTGGAACATTCTTTGTGCCAAAAAAATAAGAAAGTGCTCAAAGGCTAGTGTAACACATCAAAAGGATACAGGAACTAGCTTGAAGGGTTTCCCAGTTGCCAATAAAGGACAGTTTGAATGCTGAAATAACTAATGACAATAATTGATTATAACTCACTGAATAAAATAGGAATCCACGAGTCCCTACCAACAAATAAATACAAAAGTTTGATGAGGACCAGGATGACACAGTTTTCAAAATACCTCCCCATAAAGTACATATTTCTTTAAAAAGGTAAAAAGAATCACTTAACGGTGCAGAAATCTGGCAGATGCTACCTTGGTAGTCAAGTGATTGAGGTTGATACTTCAAGTAATAGGACAAACAGAAATTGTCCATCATCTGATACGGTGCAGTGAGAAGTACACGGCATTATTTCTGTGATTATATATGTATTTTTCTGTGATAGAGATTACTTCTGTGATTACACATATATATATATTTTTTTTAATGTTTATTTATTTATTTTGAGAAGAGAGAGAGAGAGAGAGCACTCACCCTCTCCGTGGTGTCAGCACAAAACCTGACATGGGGCTCGATCTCACAAACCATGAGATCATGACCTGAGCAGAAATCAAGAGTCGGACCCTTAACTGACTGAGCTACCCAGGTGCCCTGCTGTATACATGTATCAAATCACTGTGTCATATACCTGAAACTAAGACTCAGTATATCTAGATTTAAAAGAAACATAACAGCTAAATGGCTCTGTGTTTCTGGAGAGGATGTTTTGGCTCTAAAGGACACTACTGGGGCAAATGGCAAAATTAGAATGGGGTCTATGAATTATGGTGTTGGCAGGATAACACAATTATTGCTCTAATTAGGATGAGTCCCTGCTTGACTCCACAATGGTTTCACCACTGCCACAGATGTCTAGTGTGCTTGCAGCCAAGACCACCTTACCCCAACCATCTCTGCCACTGTCACCTGTATTCCCTCCTCCATGTTCTCAGTGAAGTGATTGATCCCCACCTTAGGGGTGTGGAGTTTGGATGTTTTTCTTGGGCTTGGATTGTGCTTTCTGGGGCTGGCAGTTCATCCACCAGGACTTCTGTCGTCCTCTGTGCTCCCATGGGTCAATTTGCTGCCACGCTCACACATTCATAGGGACCTGGGCTTCCCAGGTTGTCTTCCAGTCGGACAGGAAGACTTCTGCAAGCACCCAGAAATGATGCATTTCCTAAAACAAAACATAGAGCTTGCAGGTGCAACATCTTTTGGTTTCATTGTTGTTGTTGTCGTTGTTTGGTGTTTTTTTATTCCTCGGTATAGCAGCTAGTATCTATTGGGGGAAATAAAATGCAGGATACCAGAGTGTATGTATATATTTAGCAGATAAGTTCTCAGGCCTGTGACAAATGCATAGGAAAAGAACTGGAAGGAAATACATTAAGTGCCTTTGAGTCTTTTATATTCAGAAAAAAAAAAAAACAAAACAATGTTTACAGGCTGTTGACTATCCTAGCCCTTCCCCCAACAACTTGTGGGTTAATGAGGGTTTTTCACCAGTTGGGAAGGGGTAGAGAGTAGGGCAGTAGGGTCTTAAATTGTTTGTAACCAAGGAGTCCACAGGGAATGCTGGATGCTCAAGTCTGGGAGTCTTTAAGGCTCCAGACAGGTGAATAAAATATGTTAATTAGGCTCCCACTGGCTGCACTCAGGCTTAGAATATTTTTTTATATTTTTAAAAAAGTTTATTTATTTTGAGAGAGAAGACATGCACACAAGTGAGGAAAAGGGGCAAAGGGAGAGAGAGGGAGAGAGAGAGAGCAGTCTCCATGCCCAGCACCTGGCCGATTTGGGGTGCAGTCCCACAAACTGTGAGATCATGACCTGAGCCGAAATCAAGAGTTGGACACTTACCCGAGTAAGCTACCCAGGCACCTCGGGTTCAGAACCTTCTAAACAGATATCCCAAGCTGAGGAAGGATGGGGGCTGGAACATAAGGGGAAAAGCCCAAAATCCGGAGATTCCTTCATATTCTTTGCTTCCAACAATCAGAGCAGCTGGTCCTTCTGGAGAGCAAACTTTCCTACCTTAAAATAACACCACCTGCAAAGTGATAAGCAAATATCTGTGATTTCTAGGGGTGATAGACTCTCAGGTACAGCTCACGTGCTTTGTTATTTTTGTTTTTGAGCGTTTGCTACATCCATAATGGAAGGAAATGCTAAATTTCATTTAGAGGTTTGTGAATAAAGATGTAATTATTTCCATCCAAGTTTATGAACATATTCAGTCCTGAGCCACACCCAGGTCAAGGGTCCTGAGTTTTCACACAGGGAGTCTGATGGCCCAGAAATTACTCCAGCAAAGGACCTGAAGAAAGCCCAAGGAGGAGATGACACAGGCTTAAATCAGGGCAAAGGCTATGGACACCCAGATGGGAGGCTACAAGTAAGCTGCCATCTAGACGGAAAGCCACCTGGTTTGGTGATGGAGGGGGCATGAAAGATGATGGTGATTCTGGACAATTTGGAAGAGCAGTTAGGAAGAGATGAATGTTTGCAAAGTACAATGGCCTCACCATGGGTGTTGTACCTGCTACTATAGAGTTTAGCCCATTTCCCTCCAAATGCCTACTGCAAACTTGCAGAGTGGGCATGGTACCCAGATAAGTACCATGTACCCTCCAAAATGCCCCCTCCCCCATCACCTGCAACTCCAGGATTAAGGACCCATTGTGCAAGACCTCTTAGTCTGACCTTCCTTAAAATGCAAATCCCTTCTAGAGAGCTGTTATTCACATTTTAGCCCCAAAGAGTTTATCCATCCTTCCCTGAGAGTATTAGGAGAATTGGAGTTCACTGAGCTTCCAGGAATAGCTGGAATTAAGGGATGGGGGCTAAAAGTGTGCCCCCTTTCCCAGTCAGGCAACGCTGAATAAAAGGGGACCTCATTGACGCACCAGCCAAATATTTCTGTTTCTATCACTTCTAGCCTGGGCAGGCTGTTCCCCAGCCCTCCTGTCCCCTCACAGGCACTTTCTGGGTGAAGGGCAGAGTGGGTCACACTTTAAGAATAATTAAGAAAAAAAAATCAAAAAGTGATAGCCCTAAGCAAGTGGTATATAAATGTACTCAGGTGAAGTGCAGTCAGTGGGAGCCTAATTAACATATTCTATTCACCTGTCTGGAGCCTTAAAGACCCCCAGACTTGAGAATCCAGCATTCCCTGTGGACTCCTTGGTTACAAACAATTTAAGACCCTACTGCCCTACTCTCTACCCCTTCCCAACTGGTGAAAAACCCCCATTAACCCACAAGTTGTTGAAGGGAAGGGCTAGGATAGTCAACAGCCTGTAAACATTGGTTATTTTTTTCTGAATATAAAAGAGGGGCACCTGGGTGGCTCAGTTGGTTAAGCGACCAACTCTTGATTTTGCAAAGGTCATGATCTCACAATTGTCAGATCAAGCCCCATGCTGAGCTCTGTGCTGAGCATGGAGCCTACTTCGGATTCTCTCTCCTGTTCTGCCACTCCCTTGACTTGCATGCACGGGCACACTCTGTCTTTCAAAATAAATAAATAAACTTAAAAAAAAAAAAGACTCTAAGGCACTTAATGTATTTCCTTCCAGTTATTTTCCTATGCATTCAGTACGTGCCTGTGAACTTACCTGCTAAATACATATACATTCTGGTTTCCTGCTTTGAAACTAAGCAAAACAATACACAAGAATGTGGGTTGTATTATGTGTCCTGACGGCAAAGGGCCTGGCAGGATACATACCAAACTGTGGGAATGTGGAAGGAAAAGAAGGGCAACTTTCACTCCTTGCCCCTCGGATCTCTGCGTTTCTTGGGAAATGTTTAGTAACTCTATACCACTGAATGAGTTTCCTATTGCCGCTGCAACAAATCACCACAAATTTAGTGGCATAAAACAACACAGATTTATGCTCTTGTAGTTAAGAGCTCAGAAGCCCAACACGGGTCTCCTTGGACTAAAATCAAGGTGTTGACAGGGCTAGCTGAATTCCTCCTGGAGGCTCTAGATGAGATTTCATTTCTTTGGCTTTTCCCAGCATCCAGAGGCTGCCCACAATCCTTGGCCCGTGACCCCTTCCTTCTTTCAGGCAATCACACTATTCTCTGCTTCCATCCCCACATGTACTTCCCAGACTCTCCTACCTCAGTCTTCCTCTTATAAGGACCCTTACAACATTAAGCACACCTGGACGTAATCCAGGATGATCTCCTCTCCTGCATTTAGTCACATCTGCAAAGTCTCTTTTCCCAGATAAGGTAACATATTCACATATTCACAGGCTACAGAGATTAGGAAGTAGATATCTTTGGGGAACAAGGTTGGGAAGGTGGTGTTATTCTGTGTACTGCAATTATTCATGTAACTTAAAATACTTATTAAAAATCTCATATAATAAAAATTTTCTCATCACTAAAAGTTCAGGATAATCATAATTTTTAGTGATGCCTAATGTTGAATTGTAGGGATACACTACAATTTATTTAACTGTTCCTGTAATTTGGGATATTTAGGTTGTTTTATTTTTCACGATTAAAGGTGATTTTCATGACAAACATCTTTGGGTCTTTTGGGAGGGGGTATATAGAATTAGAAAGGGATTGCAGAAATGGAGTTGGTGGTCAGAAAGGCCTTAGTTCAAATCCAGACTCTGCCTCAATTACCCACGTCTTTAGAGTCTTAGTTTCCTTAACTGCAAAAACAGGATCGTTACAACTCCAGTCTCAGGATTTTTTAACAGTTTTCTTGAGATACATTTCACTTACCATATGATTCACCCATTTAAAGTATAAATTGGGGGCGCCTGGGTGGCTCAGCTGGTTAAGTGTCCAACTGTGCTGTCAGCTCAGAGCCTGGAGCCTGCTTCGGATTCTGTGTCTCCCTCTGTCTCTGCCCCCACCCCACTCACTCTCTGTCTCTCTATTTTTCTCAAAAATAAGTAAGCATTAAAAAAATTTTTTTAAGTATAAATTCAATGGGTTTTAGCCTCAGGGTTTTTGCAGGATTCAGTGATATTGAACACACAAATTGTCACCACTCTTAATAATTCTTTGCTCATAATTTACATTATTTCCTTAAGCTAAGTTCTTAGAATCAGCCATATAAGATAAAAGCCTATATGGGGGCACCTGGGTGGCTCAGTCAGTTAAGTATCCAACTCTTGATTTCAGCTCAGGTCATGATCTCATGGTTTGTGGAATCGAGCCCTGCATCGGGCACTGAGCATGGAGCCTGCTTGGGATTCTCTCTCTCCCTCTCTCTCTCTGCCCCTCCCCTGCTCAAATTCTCTGTCTCTCAAAATAAATAAACATTAAAAAATAAGCCTATTAATCTCTCAAATGTTTTAGAAATAGACTTTGTGAAGATAGAAGGTGTTCTGAGGTCTTTAAATTTTTGTGGTGTGTGTGTGTGTGTGTGTGTGTGTATGTGTATAGAATTTGGAAGCATAAGAGTTGGTATGAAATTGTTGGGCTATTTGACCCAAGATGCTGTCTTTCATTCCCCCTTGTGTAACCCTAAATCGTACTCAACCCCAAACCCACACCCACAGGGTAAGTAGAAGAAGACGATTCTGGTTCACTGTAACCTAACCCTGCAGAGCCATCCACCTGTACCTCTTCATATCCAAGGGAGACTCAATCCAGTGAGGACTGCATTTTACTAACCTCAATTGCCAATCTTAATTCACACCAAGGACACTGTATGGTGGGCTGGCAGGAAGTCTCCACCAATGCCATGGGGAGCCCAATCTACCCACCAAAAAATCATAAAAACATACTCTGCGTGGCCGTGGAAGTATAGGCTGCATGTTTCAGGGCTGAGTTAGTGAAGCGTCAGCCAAATCCAGGAGTGTGTTGCACCAGAGCGATGTGTGGGTGAACCCTCAGCATCCTGGCAGGTGTGAGAGCAGGTTACGTGAGATGGGTGTGGGTTAGGTGATGAGGGATGAGAGGAAGGTGCAGGGAGGGTGTGTGGGGTCAGAGGTAGGAGGGGGTGGAGGCAACGAATGGGGCCCCTGCAGGGGTTGGACCTAGTAGTCAGACCAGTGGTTTGGAACAATTTTTGGGTCACAGCCTCCTTTGAGAATCTGGTGGATGCTAAGGAAAGAATACACAAACATACACACATACACACAAACACGCAGTGACCCACACATTTTGCCTAGCATGTCAGGGGTTCCTGGAACCCAGGAAGCTTGTCCAAGGGCTAAGGATTTTTTCCCCATTTATTTATTATTATTTTTAAATTTTTTTTTTGAGAGAGAGAGAGAGAGAGAGAGTGCGAGCAGGGGAGAGACAGGAGAGAGAGAGAGAGAGACCCAGAATCCAAAGCAGGCTCCAGGCTCTGAGCTATCAGCACAGAGCCCGACGCCAGGCTTGAGCTCACCAACTGTGAGATCATGACCTGAGCCAAAGTTGGATGCTTAACCAACTGAGCCATCCCGGTGCCCCTCCAAGGGCTCAGGATTAAAAACCTCTGGCCTAGACTGATTCACAGGGACTTGTCAGGAAAAAAATCAAAATGCTGTGTTAAGAGCTTGAGGACGTTTGTGTCTTCTTGTGTGAAAGACATTTAGAGAGGTTTGCAGGTTTTAGACTCAAATTCCAAAGTCCACTTACTCCATAAATGCTTTACGTATCTTCTTCCAGTTTTTGTTTTGAAAATTTTCAAATCCACAGAAAAGTTGCAAGCTCATGTGGTCTTCAACCATATTCTACAACTGTCAACATTTCTGCTTAATTGCTCCCCTCTCCCCACGAATGCTTGTGCTCTTGGGAACCCAGGTTTTTCTGGAGAACCATCTGAGAATAAGTTGCAGATGGTATGACACTTCATCCTTAAACACTTGGCATGCAACTCCTGAGATCAAGAGACTCTCTTGTATAACCACAATATAATCCTCACACTCATAAAATTTAACACTGATGCAGTACCATTATGTAATGTACATCCTATATTCAAATAGCCTCAGAAGTCCCATTCCTTAGGGTCCTTTTTGCTGTATTCTTTCTCCTTCCCTCCTCCCCTTCCCCTGCCTTCCCTCCTTTCCTTCCTACCTTTTTCATTTGGGATCAAACCCAGAATTACATACTTCATTTAGTTATATCTCTCAGGCTCCTGTAATCAAGAACTACTCCAGAGTTTTGTTTTGTATTGTCTTCTCTTGTGACACTCATATTTTTGAAGAGATCCAGGCTTAGCTGTTTCGCAAAATGTTCCCAGTTGGGATTTGTCTGATTGTGTCCTCATAATTAGATTCAAGTCAAGCATTTGGGGCAGATGCCATGTCCCTGCTTGGTGCCTCACATCACAGGGTCAGTCGGTCCCTTATTGATGATGTTAAATTTGACTGGTAGTTAAAGCAGTGACCTCCACTTTGTAATTAGTAAGTGATCTGTGGGGTACCGCTGTATCTGCTGAAAGCCTCTAAATGTGGCAAATGCTGGGTGAGCCAGTGGTGACCATAGAGACTTAGCCTTTGCTCTCATGCTGTTTTTACAGTGGAGGAGACAGAATTACAATTACAAAATATGCAGTTTTCTGAAGGATAGGGTGCTAAGATAGAGAAGTATCAACTCTACCATTTAAAGTGAAAGTGAACTCAAAGGGGCACCTGGCTGGCAGGCTCAATCCATAGAGCATGTGACTCTTGATCTAGGGGTTGTGAGTTCAAGCCCCATTGGGCATAGAACTTACTTAAAAAAAAAAAAAAGAGTACAGATTTAAATTTAAAAATCCATTAAAAAATAAAGATTTAAAAAAAACCCTGAACTTAAAGAGAGGTTGGGAAAAATGACAGAGTAGAACTTTGAGCTCACCCTGTCCCACATTTACAACTTGATATAATCCACATCCAAGTAAATAAAGTGAACTTAAAGGTGAGACCGGAGGAGGAGAAAGAAGGCAGACATGGGAAGGTGGGGGTGGAGGAGGTAGAGGCAGCCCCGGCCAAAGAGCGAAAGGAACCAAAACCCGGGTATGTGGTGGTTATCAGGGAGGGAAAAGTGATAGGAGAAAGGCTCTGGGTCTGCTAATAATGATACTGAGCACTTAGTAACTGCTACACACTGTTCTAAGGGTTTTATATGGTTTACCTTGTCTAAGTCTGTCCATAGCCCTGTGAAGGCCATTATTGGTTTTATGCTGTAAAATCTGTATACAGCACAGAGAGATTAAGTTATTGGCCCAAGGTCACCCAGTGTGTAAGAAGCACAGCTGGGATTCAACCTGGATGGATCCGACTCCACAGTCAAGAAGGAGAAGCAGGGTCTCACCTAGAAAGCAATATAGAAAAGGATTGGAGTCCCAGCAACCTGGGGCCCCGTGGGAAGTGCTGTTGATACAGAGTGTGGAAATGGGAAAGCAAGACAAAAGAAAGGCCCAGAAGATCAAAGAGAGAAGTGTGTTAAGGACTAAAAGGCAACATAATAAAATAGGACAAAGTTTGGTTGGCCACCTCACCCTCAATCCATGCCCAGCCCCTGGCCTGTCCCTTCAGGCAGGACTCACTATTCTGCTCTCTGTCCTCCCCAAAACAGGACATTTACATTGTCTCAAAGTATTTCCCCACAAACTGCTTATTAATTATAAAGGGAAAAACAGGAACTTTGCAGCAAGGAACCTGGCCCACTCCAGCCTAACCAAGTGACAGAAGTGAGCATTCAGAGGGTTTTTAGGGAAGACTCTGGAAGGGAATCTGGGAGAAAGTGTAAAAGAAGGGTTTTGTCAGGAAGGCCCTGGTTGAACAGAGAAGGGGAAATCTTGAGGCTGAGGAATACATGGGTGATAGAGCAGGGTCCACTGGAGAAACAGGGGATGTCTCTGGGAGGGAGGGAGAAACGTTGAGGTGGGGGATGTTCTCCTTGTTAAGAGTGATTTGATGGGGACGGTTTGGTTAACAGGAGGGTCAGAACGGGGCGGATAAACTCTGGATGACTAGAAGGGGGAGAGCTAGGGGTAGGGGGTCTCCAGGACAGTCCTGAAAGGGCACACGAGGGGCAAGGCCCGAAGGCAGCGGTCGGTGGGTGGGGGAGACCTGGCGGCCAGCGCACCACGCCACACCTAGGACTGGCAGCTTTGAGGGCGGGTTCGGGGCGGCGGGCAGGCGGGCAGGGGCGGGGGCGGCGGGCGGGCAGGGGCGGGGCTGGGGGAGGGATCGGCACCGCCCGGCCGGTCCCCCCGCGCTGCAGGGGGCGCTGTGAGGCTGGGCGGCCCGGGGCCGGGCGGCGGCCGCTCCTAGTGAGCGCGGCCCCTTTTCCGGGTTTCCTCCTCCTCCTCCTCCTCCTTCTCCTCCTCCTCCTCCTCCTTCTTCGCCGCCGCCGCCGCCGCCGCTACCCCTTTCCCGGCCGGCGGCCGCCGCTGCTGGTGCCGCCGCTGCCGCCGCCGCTTCGGGGCCGCGAGCCGAGCGGAGGCCGCCGCGGAGC